>NC_091821.1:466595397-466732897 GCF_038994185.2 Dermacentor albipictus | reverse complement strand
TGTTGTCAGATGTGGTACTTTACCGAATGCCTATTGGATCATACGAGGAAAAAAAAACGAATAAAAACGCAGGAGTTCGGAGTTGCGAGGCGACCGACAAAGGCCGCACGTTCCCTCTTGTGAACGCGTGATTTAAAGCCACCTCGAAGCCTTGTGGCAAAGTGGTTCGTGCTTCGTTGCGGTCACGTGTCAGACCGGAGAACGACACTCAACGAGAAGCATCAAGAGCTTCGCGACCTTTCGCTTTCTGTCTGGCTTTTTCTTTGTGTTTGCATTTCTTTCACTCCTTCACTGCAAGAAAGCATCGAAAAATATTGAGCATGAGAGTGATTTAGGTGAAAGTTTAACGGAACCCAAGCCGTCTTGACAAAGGCACTGTTTCGCTAGCAGGAACAGAAATAAAAAGAAAACAAGGAAACCGAAAGTATCCGAAAGTGAGGCCTGTCACGCGTTTGGGAAAACTCTCACTTGACTGGCACTAACATTCCGAGTGTTACATATATTTCGTGTTTTTTGATAAGTTTTCAAACGGAGAAAGCCTGTCACTTCCGTAGCTTACATGCGTGTCACAAGGACATTCAAGTGTCACCACTGCGAATAAATGGCTCGATCACCATTTTGGAACTGTAACTTAAACGCTCCCGCGAAAATTGTGCAGGCCGTGTACGTTACTTTGTCCCGCTACTTCTCCACACCAATTAGGTTCGTGCATTGTTCCTGTGAAGCGGTCCGGTCCTCCGGTGCTCGTGGCTCTATGGAAACGCGTTCCATTTGTTTCCTACGAGCGTGCCTCGCACGTGGACCTCGGCAACGTATAACGACCTGAGAAACATGATTTACTGGAAATCCCGACAACTAGTATGCAAGTGCGACGGGCGCCTGTACGCATGCGTGCATGCTTCCGGCTTGCTCTGAACGACACTTCAGCGTTGTTTTCCTGTCAGCAAGAGAAATTTGCAGCGAGTTGAAAATAAAAGCGGTAGCGCTTAAGCAATGAAGCAAATAAGAGCACTAAAGCCAAAGGATTCGCGACTGGCTTTTAAAACAAAATTCACGAACAAAACAGGTTTGAGGCAGCGTGCATCGATGCGAGACAAATTCCACATCCACGGTGCATTATTGTGTGCATTACGTGAATCCGCGACATCTTATCGAATGCCGTTTCATCGAACAAAAGCCCGTTTCACATAAGAGGCCGTTTCTTCGAACGCCGTTTCATTCAACATTTTGGGCCTGCTTCATCGAGTGCGCCGTAATCATGTAACCACGGTCTGTTCATAAAAAAAAAAATTGTGACCTAGAATGGGCTAGTTGGAATACCATGCGCTAACTGAGCTTAAAGATGTTTTCTTGCTGTAACGTTGGGCAGTCAAAGACTGTCGTTGAAATATGGAAACCTGAAACAGCGTTATCAGAGATGATATGCAGCGAATGAGCACAAGCGGCGACACGGCACGGCGTCAACGTCAGTACACGTCGTCGTTCACGAAGGCTGACAGACATTCGTCGGCGCGTCCCTGAATGAAAAATGGCTACGTAGATGAGAGCATTTTTACGAAGACATCACCTTTTACGAAGCAAAAGCCGATTTGATATTTCGTGGCAGATATATATAGGCAGACCACAAACGACGTAGGGGTACAAAAACAAAGTTTCCGATAATTATTCAGATAGTTTGACCGTGGAATTTCTTGTCTCTTAAAAAAAAAGAAATAGAGAGAGGGGGGTAGGATATTAGGCAAAATAAGAAAAAGAGCTTGGTGGCGCAACCCACCGCCTCGTTTCTAAGGGGACGTTCATAGCATCCATCCATCCGTGCGTCGGGTTATGCCAATACATTTATCAATTTCCAGTGGAATAGAAGAGCGAGAATTAGCCGAGGGCATCACAGCCAGCCGTGGGTGAGCGCTGGAGCCCCGCAGTTGCGATTAACGACCAATCCGCCACAGTGGTGGGGCCAGGCGCGGACAAACCTTGTCCGCCGACTGTTTAGCCGTTTAGTCCGTCTTCCTGTGCCACATTTCGCTTGTTTATCGTACATACCACGTGCATCAAATGTCCGGGTCTTTCTTTCTATTTCTGTTTTTTTTTTCGTCCTGAGTATCAACCGGTCACACATGAGTAATCGTGCAAAAAAAAGAAAGAAGAAAGAAACTCAGTTAAAATATTCTGTAATACAGCCATGCATCGCTTACGCTGACATCGTTCCTTGAAATAATGACGGAGACCAGCAGTCAAACCATCACGTTGCGCTCAGTGAACTCAGCGGCAACGCAAGGGCTGCGTTCGCTTTTCGTTCCCGCCGTGAACGCTGCATGTAGCGCGGGTGCAGCGTAACCGCTCGTCGGCAATGCGCAACCTGGAGGGATAATAGCGCACCACAACGAATTGGAGGGCAAACGCTGAGGTGAAGCACCTTTAGGCGAATCGGAAATAACCACTTCGTGTATGATTATCGATGGCCTTTAACCCTTTCAGACGCCGACAACGAAACGTGACCTCCTACTGGAGGTCACGTTTCTCAGGAAGGACGCCGTATTGCAGGGCTCGGGGTTAATTTCAAACCCCTGGGTTTTTTTTACAATGCACCCCGAGCACGGTGCAGCAGTTCCTGGCATCAAAGTGTCATAATCATTTCATGCGGCGTACTTGTGTTCGTAATGCCCATTGGTGATGCCCAAGTGTAAATGGGCAATAAAGATTTGAGAAATGTCTTCGATGAAACAACTTTTGGTGAAACTAAGTTCCATGAAACGGATTTGAAAAAAAAAATAAAAGCATTCCACGAAACGGCGTTCGATGAAATGGGCGGAACCAGTATGATGTCTACGTTATCAAACATGGCATTTGGCGCGCACCGAAGTCCAAGCTTCGAGGGGATGAAAATTTCGCGTCGCGAACCTGACCCGATAGTTAATCGGCGATGTTATGAATGGGTATAGCTGGAGAATGGTCACCCCAGCGTCACCAACATTTATTATAGCTGTAAATGTCGAAAAAAACACATACATGTGAGTATAGAGGTGATATATATTCGCTATGAAATAGACAAGCATGTAGAAATGTAAACCAAGAATAAAAGAGCCTGACAGCCGCGTTATAGATACGAAGAAATAAAATCTGGACTTAAGACAATATTGTGCCATGTTAAGTATACGGGATTTTTTTTTACCTCCATATCCATATCATAGAGGGGATATTGCGTGGTAAATAGTTAGAATCCATGTTATTGAGACACAGTCTACCCAAAAATATTTTTATAGCCGCAGTCACAACTGTATTTATTTGGGAGCTAACCAAAATGCGGATTCTTCAAAATCCACAAAAGGCGCTTCCGTCTAAGTAGACGCATTTAGGTTTTTATTTTGTTAGCGCAAATATTTTTCTCGCAAAACAAAGGCTCATGTCGTCTTCGTTGTCACTCAGGCCACAAAATATTTTTCTTTCTTAAAAATTAAAGATAGTAAGCGGACACAAGCCTTAAGATAAGTTATAGGCATAATCATGACTGAATGATGACAGCACAATTACGAAAGCATGGGGAACAAGGAATGACGTCGATGAAGTGACGTAAGTGGTATGACGACGAAGGCATGGCGACAACGGTGTGACGGTGCTGAAGTAATGATGATGGTGAAACGACAACGTGAAGCCGAAGGCATGACGACAATGGTATGAAGACAACGGCAGGGCGAGACTCGGATGCCGAAGTTACTACGATGATGATGGAATGATCACGACGAGGCCTCTATGGTGACAATGGCGGGCTAGAATGACGATCATCAAAATGCGACCGCCATCAAAATGCGACCGCCGTGGCCTGGACTCGATCTCGCGACCTTGTGCTTAGCAGCGCAGCACCAAAACCACCGAGTAACCACGGCGGGTTCGCATACGAAGCTTTGAGCCCACCGCGCACCTAGACGTATGGCAGCGAAGCTGCCATTGAAGCTCATGCTCGTAAGCCCGCATTCCCATAGAAGCTCGCATTCCCATAGAAGCTCGCACGGACGGACGGACGGACGCTATGAGCGTCCTCCTTGAAACGGCATGGTGGGTTGTGCCACCAAAATCCTGTTTTTACTCTTCCTAATGCTCTACCTATATTTTTGAGAAAGCACACAAACACCAAGAATTCCCAGCATCAAAAATTTTGAACCATTATAGTTTTTGTACGCCTCCGTTGTTTGAGTTCTCCCTACTTTCCCGTCACCGAACCTCCCATCGCTTCTTACTAATCTATACTACGGACATCTTTGCTTCCTCCTTTCCTTCCTTTCTGAAGAACTACCCAGGAAATGGAGCGTGTTCACTGACTCCAAGGCTGCTCTTCATTGTTTGGTTTCTGCCCTACGCCGAGGACCCCACGAACAACTAGTTATGGAAATCAGACTGCTGCTTCACCATCTCGACGAGCAAGGACACGACATCACGTTGCAGTGGATTCCAAGCCACTGTGGCATAATGGGCAATGAACTTGCCGACGCAGCAGCATGATCTGCACACGAGGAGGGCTTACAAGACTCCATTCCATTCACAAGAACAGACGCTGCAACGAAAATTCGTGTGCTTGCAAATGAAGCCATCAAAACTTCATGGAACACACCCAGCCTAAAGCATACACGTCTACACCGACTGGACCCATCCCTTCGACTTCGACCCCCGCCTAGACTCTCTCGACTCGAAACAGCAGTACTTTGCCGACTGTGGCTTGGTGTCGCCTATACAAGATCCTTCGCCTTCCGAGTCGGTATGGATGACAGCGCGGCTTGCAGACACTGCGGCGGCGAAGAGACTATCGAACACGTGCTTTGCCACTGTCCTCGATACAGCGCACACCGGCTGTCACTAGCGACCGCGTTGGCGCGCCTTGACGACCGGCCACTTTCAGAACAGTCAGTTTTGGAATGCCGACGTGAACTGTCGTCGCAGCAAAAGTCGGTCAAGGCTCTGTTGACTTTTCTACGTGACAGTGGCCTATTAGAAAGACTATAATGACCCCATTTCGTCCCTTCTCATATTTTTTTTTCTCATGCTTTCATTTTTGTCACGCTCTTCTTTCCGTCTTTATTTCCCCTTTCCCTTCCCCTAGTGCAGGGTAGCAAACCGGACGTTTTAAGTCTGGTTAACCTCCCTGCCTTCCTTTCATTTGCATCTCTCTCTCTCTCTCTTTGCTTCCTCCTGCTATCCCTGAACTCAAGATTTTCACGGGAGACCAGAGGAGCCTAAATCAGCAGCTGGGTAGATATCTTCACATTCTAATAAAGCGTGTTCTATCGGTTCCCTATCTTTATGGCAACAAGCACAAGCGACTTCTTCATTGGTGTACCTGGTTTTTTAACTACGCGTACTAAGGCATCTCGATCTCGCTTCGAAAAGTAAAGAGCTTGCCTTTGACTTATCATAAGTTGTTTCTTTCCTGATTTCGTTGTTTCCATTGAGTTGGTCTCTCATATCAGGCTCCTTTTCCATTGCCGTGACCCATGAGATTTCCGAGCCTCTCTCTCTCTCCCTGCGTTTGGCGTTCTTTGCTTCCCTCACGCTGAGCTGATCATAACGGTCGCACGTTTGCTGGTAAGCTTCCTAGTTATTTTCCTCCACTGATAGTCATTGTTTTTTCTGTACAAATATCTGAACACTTTCGCAATCCATTTGCTTTCTTCTATATTCTTTCTTCAAAATCAATTTTACTCTGCGCTTCGCTCACCTCAAGATTTTTCCAGACAATAGCACGCTGCACAGCTTCATTAGTATTCCCATTACCGCCCAATGCGAGACGTCCCATTGACTTCTGGTTGTCATCGAGTCCTGGTTGTAGCACTGACTTCAAAGGAATCACCGCATTTACACATGTATGTCATGTAATCATTACCCATTTTCCACATACCCCGCAGCACCTCGTACCTTTTGTATTGCCATAGTGCTCTGTGTTTCATTTTCTTGTGGAGGTATGGCAGCGCCGTCTACATATCGCAGGGCCAACTTCTCGGTGGAAATAAATCAATGTTTGCACTTCGAGGCTTGTTTCGCTAAAGTCGTCTACAGCGCAAGATCACATCACGTCGCATATATACAGGACCACAGCCTCCATATATATACCCGAAGTTATATATACAAGATTATATGTGAGGCTATGACAGAGCACGCAACACTAAGAGTAAGAAAATTTACCTTAACATCGTGTTACAATCTAACGTCAGTACACCCATCTGTATATACAGCTCTAAATCTATAACGGCACACGTCGCACTGGTAAACGTTCAGAGCGTTGCATGAATTCGAGCAATGGGTTCACCCAGATTGTGATATATATATATATATATATATATATATATATATATATATATATATATATATATATATATATATATATATATATATATATATATATATATATATATATATATATATATATATTATTTCGGCGTTGGGTTAAAATCAGCATTACATTAAAATAACTTACAAAAACAATTTCCATTAACACAGCACGCATGCTACCTTTTGTTCTTCCCTGGTATTGAAAACATATTTAGAGCAAAATATTTAGTGAAAAGGCTGTCAAAAAAATGAAGTTACTGATCAAAGCTCATAAGGTTAATACCATATAATTATCATTACTTTATTTTTTTTGTGGCTACGCATGAGAAAGTTTTGACGACATAGCATTGTTAAATACGGTAATACAACCTCGGCAGATCTCAGCACGCATCGCCACGAGCAAAGTTAAGGAAGTCTGCACTGTTTCGTGCTCATAATTATTCGTGGATGGAAGCAAACAGCCTGTGACTTCACATTTTCCTATTCTAATGGCATTGTCCGTACGTCTTCAAATGCTTCCCTTAGTGACGTACCCGATGCATAATTTCCGTTAACTAGTGTTTTTCCCCGCGAGATGCAGTCGAGCTTCAATCGCGCGACCATGATGGACGTCGCTACACATTGATGTGGAAAGGCATTTCAGCGTCGCCTTTGTGACCTCGTGAATTGACCTTGCCTAGAGTATGTACTCATCGCAGTTCGCTTTCAAGATACGGCCGGTGCGGGCACGCCATATGCAGCAGCCGCTGCGTATGCTGCGGCTGCTGCCTATTACTATCCTACTCTTACCTACTACTACTCCTACTACTAGCCTGCTTTTCGGCGGGTCTCCTATCCAACTACTTTTTCAGCCAACTTCTGCCACTTATTCCGCGGCCCATCCACAAGATGGTCAGCCATATTGTTAAGCTTAAGCTATTGATGTACCATGCGCTCAATAATGGGCAAGATCATTAAGAATTTAAACCCTCGACAAACCAATACACTTTCAGAAGATCTGATGGTTCAACCCACGCAGAAGCATATGGTAGCAAAGTCCAACTTTCTCCTTCATAGTCAAGGCACGTGGACAGTCTCTTCATGATCGCGTTCTGCGGCATCGCACTACCCCATCAAAACTTCAACGCTCCGCAACTGCCCAGGCAAGCACTGTCGAGCGTTGGGCCATCCGGAGCCGCAATTACACGACGAAGGCTTCCCAATCCATTGCCGGAGTTACTCCATGAAAAACGGAGGTGAACAGCCGTCTCAAAAACGATAGTCTAGACGAAAAAAGAAACCAAAGTTCAGAGCCCAGTTTCTGAAAATATAGACCCTTTTTTCATCTAATATGGCGGCTGCTGATGAAAACTTTTTTTTTGTTTTTGTTTTTGTACCTATGGGAGTTAAGAATCTATGGGAGTTGAGCGGTATACGGTTTCTTTCCTTTTCAATAGGGATGGCATGAAGGAAACAAGAACGTTTGTATATTTTTTTTCTGAAGCACGGAACAAAATTGACAACGAGAAAAACTTCCAGTTCGACATTCGAAGTGAACGTATACCCTCTCGAAAGCGATCGGGCCTCTCTCATGTTTTATTTGTAAAGCTAGAATGTAGGTTACTGTAAGCTGTACCACGCCCTGCTGCTGATGATGATATGATGTTGACGGAGGTTACGAAATATCGCGTTCACGTTAAATTCGCCAGATTCGTTCCCTTCTTGCTTGCTTTCTTGTTATACGCATACAGGCAAGCAGTTTGTGCAAGCTTGTCGTCGACTTGTAGCCTATAGCTTCAGCACATTCACTCTCATTACAGAATCTTGTACTCATCGGGTCCTTGGCGTTACGGCGTGGGATATAGTTCTGGCAATTAGACAGCTAGCTCAAAATCCGGCAGCTCATGCTTCTTGGGGATAGATAACAATGACTGAACTTAAGTCGAAATAAAATAAATTCAATGAAAAGCATCCGAAATTTCTTTTCTTTTTTCTCGTCCATTAGAACCTCACCATTTCAGTCAGCCTGAGTCGGGGCATATATTTTTCAACGTGGCGATGACAGTCTAGTTTTTCGTTTCGTAGCCACAGGCTACGGTAAACACCACGAATTACTCTTCAGTGATAGTCGACGATTCCATGTTGGGTCAGTAAAGCAGCTGAATAATTCTGTTTTACAATAGTTGATCAAGTACATCACCGGAACTTTTCAACTTGTATGGCCGCTCTTCTGACAGCATCCATTTCAAGTTGCTTGCAAGCGCAGAGGAAAAAGAAAAAGAAATCAGCAGGATTCAGTGGTACCGCGGTTTTTGAAGTTTGAACGGATTTACTGCAGCCGCAGGATCTCACAGCATTGTTATAGGCAGGGTAGCTTCTTTTTTTTTTTCTGTCACGACAAATAACTACCAATTAACATCGAAACATATGTGTCTTCTTTGCCTTTATAAGCTGTCTGGCTATCATTCATTTATTGTTTGGTACTGCGTATAAAATGTCGAGTTGAGGTCTGATCTCTATGATGTTCACAGAAATCACTCTGCCCCGCCCTTTTTTGCTTTTTCTATCAATATTATGAGTTCCAGTACACGTCTGCTATGCTGCCAATTGCCACGCTTGTCGTCTGGCGTCGAGCACTTTCAAACCACCCTTTGTTGCTTTTCGTCCTGGTGCCCATTAATCTGTATTGTCATGGTGATTAATAAACTTGAAACTTTCAATCTTCGGAAGAGAGATGAATTCATTAGAAAAAAAAAACGCAGAGAGGTAGGCATGAGGTAATAGTCCGCTTGTCTGATGCTCTGCTTAGATGTATAGCGTAGAAAAGCAGGGGCCCATAGTGAGTGCTGATGAGGATAGAGACAGTGGGATCCGATTGTATGCACGCTCATGGCCCAAGGGTCCATTCACAGCCTTGAAGCTAAGCCTGCGCCGATGAAAAATCTTTAATGAGTTGCTCGCTTTCCCGATATGATTTTCCCGCCCAGTAACACTTTTTCCCTCAACGGCATGTTCTTTACTGGTGCTAATGAAAGGGTGAATGCCCGCCGTTCACAGTCATTTTGGAGACAGGCCACAAGGATGTGCTTCACGTCTGGCGAGTCCTCGTGTTGAATAGGCGGCAAATAGTGTCGTATAAGGCAAGACCTAATCTTAGCCTGCGCAGAAACCTCGCATGATTACGAAATTTTCAATCAGGATCGAGCCTACAGAGACGTCTATGGCGATTTTCTTGTTGTGTCGATGTCTTGGTATCGCTTTCTGCGCAGCCTTGCCAAGAAAATAAATAAAGAAACAATCACTGCAGATATTTGTGGAACGAAAGCTAGCTGCTACTAGTGCAGAATCAAAGCAATGAGAGCGTTACTTATTTGTTAGGGATGAACGGCCCGAAGCAACAGTAGCGCTATTATATAGAGGCGCCAAGATATATATATATAGAGAGAGAGGTACAGCGAATGGAGGCACTAAACTAGGGTGTCGTTGCCGGGAATTTTATTCTGAGGGTGTTCGCACTTATCCGGGGCATGGCGGAGGACATGGCAGGCGGGTGCTGTTTTATGCCAGTTATCCCTGGTACGTAGAAATATTGGGAGGGAGAGAGGGAGGGAGGGCACGGGCCCGGAGTGTCTCCCGCTCCCCCTGGCTACGCCACTGCTAGACTATGTTAGACCACGCGAATTCTTTTTCTTTTTAATGTTCACACGAACTGATGCCCCCTCGCGGCTGGAATTCGAACCTGCGACCTCGTGCTCAGCAGCCATACGGACCCGCCGCAGCTGTTACGAACAGCAATGCTCGTTTTCTAGCCTTTTGTGCACATATACAAGGCGAGACCGTTCTTCAACGCTAGACGCCATTGTCAACCCCGGCTCGCATCGCGCCAATCGCTTTCTCGCGGTGTCCAGTGAGTCCTTAGAGGCGTCTCGCTCCGTGAAGGGTGTCGGCGCGACATTCGCTTCTCGAATGCCATGTGCACGGGAGTTTCGACCGCGCGTAGGGGACATATGGCCGCAACCGCGTGGAGCGAGCTTAGCGCATTCTCGCCAGACTTGTGAAAGTGACGACGATCGCACGCGCAGCCCCCAGTGGAGGCCAAATATGGCGAGGCGTAGAAACTGCTCGGAAAACTGCGCATAGACGCACGCGGCGGGGCGAGAGCCGTCCGTGTAGCCTTCAACCTTTCAGCCAGCCTTTGGCTCCTTCTTCGGCACACGCATTGACCGAGATAAAGGGAACCCTGAAAGGGAGAATAGCGAGCCGCGAATACTATCTCTCTCCTTCGACACACCTCGCTCTCCTCTCGCCGAGAGCGCCGAACAAACAGCCCGTTGCATGCATCGAATGGAATTGGAAGGAGCATTATTTGAGATGCTTTTGAAAAAAAGGAGCCAGCGACGCACCTACTCTATACATAAGGCTGGCTCTCTCTTTTCTTTATTGGAGAAAAAAAACAGACTGCGGAGAGGAGGTGTTCTCCCTCTCCCGAGGTTTGAACGGTGGAGAAGAGAGGAGGGACCAGAAGCCATTGACGATATAGAAAAGATGCGGAGGAGGCCGAGAGGGGGAGAGAGAAAGAGACGCCGGAGAAGAAAGCTGAACCAGCCATGCAACGGAGACCCGTGTATGTGTGCAAAGAAAGAGCATACACAGACGCGCCGTATAATAGCGCGGAGTTCGAAGCAGCGCGAGACCCCTCATCTTCGGTCGCTCGCAACGCTGGCTCGGCTGGCGTGGCGGCTGGCCGCGTTGTATGACGAGTACACACACTATCCTTTTTCTGCTCTTTTTTTTTTTCCTTCCGTGCACACGCACACACACAGAGAGAGAAGAGAGAGCGCTGAATGGCGCTCTTTTGCGGCGGCGGCTCGTCGTCCCCGCTGGCGCCTGGGGGCCCGTTGCATATCGCATTGTCTCTCAAAATCGAGCTCCGGCGTCAAAGGCGCTTTGAAATCGGAAATAAAGGCCCCCAGCCAGCCAGCCGCTTCGAGCGGCCGTTCGCCGGAGCCTTTTGCGCCCTTTTTTTGACGTGCGCCGGCCCCTTCTCGGAGAGCAGTCGCGAACGGGAGCCCGGCTCGGACGGTCTCGCCGGACGATCTGGCGGGCTGTCCGCAGACGTGTATACATGTGCATGCGTGTGTCACAAATTATACTGCGACATTTTTTCCCCTCTTCCTAATAGCGCAATTTGCGGCGTGGGAACGGCATGAAGTCGAGCCGTCACTGACACCGTGCGCTCCAAGCCGGAGCTAGCGCTGTCCGACAGTGTTCGAACGCGGCAATCGTCGTGGGGTATGCGGCAGCGAGCGAGTTTCGACTACCGCAGCGGGAAGTGACCATAGCTACCCTCCCTTGAAGGCCAGTTACAACGAGTGCGTCAACTCCTCCCTGTTGGTGCCCAACATCATCGTTGCCGTGCCAGGCCGAAAGACCGCCCGAGTGGCCAGGATTCTCCTCTTGGATTTTGTGCTTTCGGAACACCAGCGATCTGTGTGCGGTGCGACGATCAAAGGCTGCGGTAGTGTTGTTCCCTGATCGTGCCCGAGGATGTTGCCCGGTAGGGAGCCTTCACCACAGTGCCGCTCGCTATGACCTCCACTGAGTGCGTGCCGTCCTGGCAGAAGCAGAGTCCGCCTCCTAAACGGATAACTACTCCCTTCGACCAGTGTTTCCGGCTTGATGTCGTGACCGGCAGTTATCTCTTAATGCCTGCGCGCCTCCGGCTAAGGTCGTGATATCGCGCGGTTCCGTTTTTCCTCTCGTGAAGCGCGTAGAGTGACGTGTACCCTCCTCGTGAGCTCTAAATTGTAGCTAGAACATATGTCAGACCTATTTTTCATTACTCTAGAAGAACATCATTGCATTGTATGCTCAATATCAGCGGCTGCTCAATTCGCTCTCAGCACAAATATAAGCGGAAAAGCGTATAGTGCTTCCTCGAATTAAGAGCCAAAATCTATAATTAAGTTCATTCTCATAACAAAATCAATCTCATTAATTTTACAAGTAATGTTAACACCGCAAGGAAGGAAGGAAAAAGTGGAGACGGAAAGGTAGGGAGGTTAACCAGTTTAGCTTAACCGGTTTGCTACCCTTCACATGGGAGAGGGATGGGGGAGATTAAAGATGGGGAAGGGGGAGAGGGAGAGAGAGCACATAGCACAGCACACACACATCGTCCATTGGAGTCCATCAATCTGGCATGGTACGTGACATCACTCTCACAGCCGCTTGTCCAATCCCGTCTCTTTCAAAAACCGAAGTAGTCCCTTTGTCGCTTGTGCCATTAAAAAAGCATAAAATTTGGCGTCAGAAACCACTTCTACTTAGGTTGCCAATATGGCAACGAAATCTCCACGACGACCAACAGTGAATACATATATGTTCTGCGCTAACGTTGAAACGTCGCACCATCCGTGACAGCAGAGGACATGCATATCGGTGAGGCATACAACGTAAGGATGTCAAACTTAAGAGCGTCTGAGAATATGGTGACTAAGATGAAAAACAATGCAAATAAACCAGCAAGAGGCACTAGAAAAGGGAAATCGGGGTATTATGACGAAGCTAGAAGGAAAGCGGTAGCCATGATCAACGCATATACTTCGCGAAAGCAAATGCAAGGCAGTTGTTACAAAGCACGAAAGCGTCGTCGGTGCTTTCTAGGAAGAGAAGCAGTGAAGTCGATATTCGAGTATCTTCTGGACGCACAGTTGTAGGTCATCCGGTGGTGCTAGATAGTTTCAGAGTGCTTTATTTAAATTCAAGAACCTAGTCGGTGTAGGCGGGGCCTCGCTGGTGCGGCCGTTCAGCAAAGCGTTGGTGAACTATTCACGCGGTGCTCCTACGCCGGCGAAGAGGGCAGCCTATATGTCAGCCAAGCAGCCGAAGGGATGGGCGAGGCAAGATCGCAGGAAGAATCAGGCGGGATCACCCGCCAGTTCTTTATATTCACAGTCACGTGGATTCCACATGCAGCACTATTTGGTTAATGGGAATGCTATACTCGTAGTTATAACCGACATAGAAGGGCTGCGTCGTGTTAGGCCAGACAAGGTGCAGTTTGCGGAGACCGCTTAGGTCGCTCATGCAAGTTGTCGTTGCACATTCATTCGCTGATCAAATTACCTTTTGTTTCATTACAATGGCTTGACGGCGACAAGAGGGAATACATTGCCTGGCCCACGGTTTAAGAAGCTTAAAACAAACAAAGAAAGTAGTACACAATAAAATAAGTGATATTAAGCTGCAACCACCTGCTTAGAGTCCTGATCACTATGAAATTATCAATTACATACTCTCGGTCGTAATCTAAAAGCGTACTCGTCCATGCAACGACCAACCAATTGCGCCCGGTACAGTCCATGCGCGTTTCGCTCTTGAGTTTGGCAAAATAGGTCTGAAAGATCCAGATAAATGTCACAGAACAGCGTGCATATAAGTCAAAGCATTGGAAAGTTTAGGATATCCCAGGTTAAAATATCAGGAAGAGGGATGCCTAGACGGCGACGTGCACGCACATGATTGGTAAGCGTCTCCCTATGTGCGCTAGTTAACGATAAGAAAAGGGCGCGGTACGCATTCGGCAACGGGATGAAGTTCAAGCAGAACGTGCCTTGCATAGGACCAGTAGCAACAACTTGAACTGGGCGAGCTGGTTCATCTCGAACCAACTCGGTCGTTTCGATGAGGCCTTCGTGCTGTAATGAACTTAGCCCGCAGATGTCGATGGTTTATGTTTGTAGAGCTCTGCGTGCATTCATAAGGCAGAGAGGCAATATGAACAGATTAATTTATTTTCAGATAGGCCGCAGCTATAGCTTGGTCTGGTCGCCTACTCTGCACTCGGGAAGAGGGGTCAAGGTTTTGAAGCATAATAATAACCAAAAAGAAGGATGTGTGTATCCACTACGGTGCGGAATCTTTACATGTCAGGTCAAATGCCTTGCATCTAGAAAGGCTACGTAGCCGCTCCTGTCAACACGGATCCAATGTTTGCGTCCAGTCAAACAACCGAAACAAACTCATCAGATAACCCGCGCCACCGTAGCTCCGTGGACATATAGCGTTGTAGTGCTCACCACGAGGTCGTGGATATGGTCGCCGCGGTCGCATTTCAATGGGGGCGTAGTGCAAGAATGCTCCAGTAGCGTGCACTGGGTGCCCCTTAAAAAACCTCGGGTCGTCGACGTTATCTCGCAGTCAAAAATCAATGCGTGCCTCAGGCTCAGATTGTAGTTATCGCGCGTAAAAGTCCGTAATTTAATTCTGTTGAGCTCATCAGATAAGGGTTTAGGATCAACGTGCGCGACCGTAAGAGAGACCAGTTTCTGCCATTCTCGCGCGCCGTATGCAGGACAAATGCAAAACACGTGCATACGAGTGTTTCTGGCACTTGACAGTGTTCACAATTTGGACCAATGTCAGTTACAACCTGTGAGGTGGGAGGCTAGCAGCAGACGTAGGGATAAAGCAGAGGCAGAAGGCTGCAGTCTGAGTAGGACCAGGTGATCTGCGTTGGTAATAACATAGTAACGCTGGAACCATGAGCTGGGCGTGTAGATCATGCGACAACAAAAGGGGCATGGAGACTCCTTAAAACACACCTCGGTAGTCTAATTAGCAGCACTGTGAAATTGATATCGGCCATACTTCTAATTGCACAACTAACTCACTTATGGCATTCCGCTTAGAATTTTTCCTTCAGGTCGAAGACAGAAAGATATATAAGCCAGAAAGACAGGGAGGTTAACCAATGTCGCGCCCGATTGGCCACCCTTTACACCTTTGGAAAGGCCAAGGGAGGAAATAAATATAGGGAGAAGGGAATGAGAAGGATTATAAATGGTCAGAAGAGTTTGCTTGAGATCACAATGGCGACATTCAGGTTGACCTTTCTAAAATGGCTGCAGCTTCTCCGCATAAAGGTGCGTTGCTGATTCGCATGTAATGAAAGGGCGCCATGGACTGTATTCTTGAACCTGAATCCCAGTAATTTTTTTTCAGCACGAGCACTTACCGCTCTGGAGAAACTGGTAATTATAATGAGGCTCACGCATAAAAAAGAAATCTGCGCAAGTATGTTTTATTCTCGGATACATCTTTTATCACCTGAGTTAGGGATCGTCGAGTTAAATCACCAGGAATTCATCGAGGTAAGGGCGATAAAATGCCAGGCAACTTATTATCATTATTATTTTTGTACGTGGGAGGTCCCACTGTACGCAAATTTTGAACGCGTCATGCGTTGCGGTGACGTATAAAGGACAGTTGATTCGAAGTTCGTGTGCCCAATTATATAATATTCTTTCAGCGGCGAATGAACCGCTTCACTGGCGAGAGAGAGAGAAAGATAAACGGGATGGGAAAGGCAGGGAGGTTAACTGGATGAGGTTCTGGTTTGTTACCCTGCACTGGGGAAAGGGGACGGGGAAATGAAAGGCGGAAAGAACTGCGGAGAGAAAAAGCTAACTAACGGGAAAAAATGAAAGGAAGGCCGTGAACGTCAATGAGAATTAGTCTCTTCAATAGGCCACTCGAACGTAAAAATTTCAAGAGCACGTTCACTGTCTTGTGGTGTGACGACCGTGCATGCCTGTCTGCTCCGAAAACGGCCCGTCGTCAAGACACGCCAGCGTGGTCGCGAGTGGCTGCCTGTGTGCGCTCTATCAGGGACAATGACAAAGAGCGTGTTCGATAGTTTCCTCGTTGCCGCAGTGGTCACACGCAGCACTATCCTCCCATCCAATGCAGCGAGCAAACTCGCCGGCAGGTATTGAGATAGTAATCCGCGTAATTGAGGAATGAGAGATGCCGCATGCGCCGTTGCAAGTGCAGTATAGGAGCGCGCTTTGGGTTCGGAACGCCCATGTGCATGCATCGTGAATGTACTGGGAACGCCATAACACTCCTTCGCTTCGCTCTACACTTTGGACAACAATCACAGCATACGAGTGAGCCCGACGGAAGCGTGTCGGATCGCATTGTCGGACTGAGATTCACCACTCGCGCTCGTGTAACTGCTATAGCCATAGAGTCGGTCGGGTTGAGCGAGCGTCAAGTCGGATCGAAACTCTTGCATGGAGGATGTAAACGCGGACGTGTCGGGTCGACTGCGCGTAGACGGGGACGGATGGGCAGCTCGTGCGCTTTGTCTTATTGCTGCGACGCACCCTGCAAGTATCCTACCGATCGGAGGGAAGCCACTTCTCGGCAACGTCGTCGCGATCTCAATCTGACTTCGCACTCAAGCAAATATGGGAATATTCATGCAGCATATAATGAGGCACCGTAATACAAGCTAAGAGATGTCTACACCCCCCCCCCCCCTCACAATTTTCAAACGAACCTCATCTCGAAGCTCTGCCTCTACTTGATGACGATCATTTTTATTTATTGCCCTTCCCTTTGAAACGGGGGATGGTGGGTGAGAAATAGTCACCTAGCATTAGTTAGGATGTACATGTTTTCCATTCTAGCATTTTCGTATCTCAACGACCCTTTTTTTTTTCTTACTATTCCTCTAAACTCCTCGCTATCTATGCCTGTAACGGATCTGATCGTATAAATCGCTTCCGAGCTTTATTTACACCAATACTCCAAGCGTTCTTGGGCTATCTCGACTGCTGAGCAGTTGGTGCTTCCGTCCGCTTTAAATCCAAGCGCTCCCGGAAGGTGTACTTTACCTATAATGGGTCTCAGTGGGTGAATTCCTTCGCACACCATTAGGATGTCCCGAGTGGAACTCCGGATCTCTGATGCAGCATACACGTGCCTCATCTTTTCGCTAATAATTTGTTCTTGAGCGTAGCGCTGCCCCTTGACCTAAAAAGACACTATGTTTCTCAGAGATTTCTGGGGAGCGTCAATGAAGTGGAGTGACCATTTCTGTCGAGGGGCGACGCTGCCATAAGCTTTCGTGAGTCGAGGTGCAGTGTTGAGTGGAGGAGCGTTCTTAGAATACGAGGATAAGAGACGCGATCTCGTGCTCGAGACTGCGTTCGATAGTGAACACGCGACGGGGTGATAATGAACAGGAGGCAAGATTTTGATGGACAGATTTCCAAGATCGCAATGCAGATTGACTTACGCACGCGCTGTGTATACCGTTCACAATCCATGCGGGGTTATATGTGCACCGCAACGCTCGCTTACATTCCAGTTATTGGATAACAAGCCGTATTCCTTCCCTGTTTTGTCTTCTATCTCTATCTCTCTCTCTCCCGACGGTTCGACGAACACGCCACTTCGCTCAGGACTCGCCAGCTGCAAAAGACAAGACCAGGGGCGGCTAGCTTGCACGAACATATAATAACGAAAACAATATTGTATTTAAGCACGTGTTCTTACATGTTCCATAGACAGCGCCTAGTCCGCACAAGAATACGTTCTTAAATTCGCTATTATTTTCGTTAATAAATGTTCATGCAAGCCGCCCAGAACCTTCTGTGCTTTTCTAGATGCACCTGCAGCAGAGTGGGGTGAAAGAAAAGGCTGCGAGAGATCATGTTCTTGCGAGCGCTCAAAACAGAGTATGCGAGCAAAAAGAAATCGCAGTGCTCTACAGTCAAAGCTCTTAAGTCAATCCGTGTTCTATGGTTTCTTGCAATGTCTTTCAGAAAGGGAGAAGATAGTTCTTGTGCGCATATGTATGTAGTAGGCCGAGGTGGAGTAAACAGCTTCACTAACAACTTTACTCATATTGAAAAAAACATGATAAGTAAAAAGCTATTGCAGCCTTTAGCTGAAAACTGCTATGATGAAAATTTCATAGCGCGAACAGTCGAGGGGCTTTGACGGGTATCGGCAGATCCTGAGTTTTTAGAATTTGTGTCATATCATGGCCGTATCACGGCAAGAGAATTGTCGCTTCTCGCCGCTGACGGCGCGAACTTTAATTCACTTTGGGATGGTGAAAAAAAAATTGTGCGTGGCTCTGCTACCGCAAACACCAGACAACAGCGGAGCTGAGGGAAGTTAAGGCTTCAGAAAAATCCATGCCGCCTTCCTCTTTCGGGGGTTTCGGTTGGGACGGCACGCCATTTGAGGCGCCAGCCGCGACAGAAGCCATTTATCGAGACTCCATATGCGTCGGTGTCGTGTGCCAGACGCTGCACTCTAAGAAAAAAAGGACTAAAATGGGTAGGGAGGTTAGTCCTTTTGGGGACTAACTGATTTGCCACAACCATTAGTCCTTTTGGGGACGAACTGACATGGGATGAACTGTTACTCCCCATGCACTTACTCCTTTGGGGACTAACAGTTGCCCCTGCCCGATGGTCCTCAAGGGAGTAACGGTAATTCGTTCCGATGCTCGGCAAAGGTGGAATTAATTAAATTAAGCATATATACCATAATAAAAAAAATTATAGAGATGAAAAAAAAGGGCCCGACGGTAAGTAGGAATCGAGCTCACGTCCTCTCGCTCACAAGTCAGGTACTCTAACCACTACACCACGCCGCTTGGTTGGCAAGACGAGATATTTAGACAATGTTAAGCATGGGAACGCAAGTGCCGCAATATAAAAGTGACTTCGTATTTTGTGCAATCTATGCAGCTAGAGTCTCCCGTTGAGTGTACTTGCAACCACAAGCGACTTCGAAAAGAAATCAGCCCGAGTATTCTTAGGGTGATTTAAACTGAGGCACTACGCCATGTATACGTGTAGCGAGCTCAAACGGGGCACCGAAGACGACAGAGAAGGGCAATTGCTCTGTCCCTTAGCGTGTGCCGTTTGAGCTACACATCGCTTCAGTTCGCAACCTCCTTGGAACGGAAGGAACTCAGGTACTATTGACAAAGAAAATCTAGCCGTCTATCAATGACTTGCGCGTTTAATGTGTATCGCTCACTTATGGGGTGCGCACGAAGGGCATGCCTCTTTACATTCCAGTTTTAACTTTCAGGTAATTTTCTCACGATGGGAGGCAAGGTGCTGCTTTGCATGTAGTTCAATAGACAATGCACGAACTTCGAACCATTCACGATTTATAGACAATACCGTTTTCGCCGCATCGCTCCATGACATGGACGAAAACTGCGAAGTGCCTGGGGAGTAACTGTTGCCGTTCGTCCTCCCATTGCTCACTTTTCGAGCAGGGACTAAACACTTAGTCTCCGAAATTTGCACACGGCACGCACATTCATGCAGTTAGTCCTTTGAGGGACGAAAGCGCCCTTTTTAGGACTAACGGCGCAGTTACTCCCGTTTTCCCCGGGATTTTTCTTAGAGTGTGCACCGACGCGACGCGGCGGCAAACGCAGCGCCGTAGCTCTGATACATGCTAGCTCCGACGCAATGTACCTGGCAGCTCCTTGAAATCTGCCGAAGCGAGCGCGCGGGTTTTTGTCGGAGAGCAGTGACGTCACAACATCCATGTCCCCGCCGCGCCTCTCTTTCTCTCCCGCTAGGCTCCACCCACCTTCGCCGCGTCGCTACGCTGTGCGATGCTATTTTTATGCTTTGCTTTCACTCTCGCAGCTCTCTCTCCCCCAGCTTGGCGAAGCTCCGAACGTCAAGAGAACCCCGGCGACGTTCTAACAGCTCCACTGTAATATTTTGTGAATGGCTGTGCGCATGCTGCGACCGCATTTATAGGGACCGTGAAACAACTTTGATGATTTTGTACAAACGTACTCTTGATCATTAAGTGACACTTTTAAACGCTCCGCGTAAAGTGTGTAATTTACTATAAGGTTTTAAAAGTGTGCATCGTTACTAATTGCAGTGGCGCCGATCCCGTGTTTTCAGCGGGCCCCTCCCAATCGATGTAGTTATCCCAATTGATATCATTTGAGCGAGCTATCCAGTTGGCTAGCCAGGTCGCGTAATCGATAATTTTTTCCAACTTCATGCTCAAAGCTCCACTGTAAAAAAAAAACGTATTCTAGGCGCTCCCTTATCCGTGTTTAAAAAATATCCAATCATTTTTTTCAAAAAAGGCTTGGCTTGCGCGTCCACACCCTCATTCACTCAAATGTCAGCACCATCAGTAAAATTTAGAACCAAACACGGTACTTCATTCTTATGCATGTACTCATGTTGTATTTAACTATTAACTGATGTCGCCAATCATGGGGCCGGTCCTGTCTTGCAAATGCGTAGTTTGGACGTGTCCACGTATAAATTGCCAATGTCCACTTTTCATCGGGACGGGGTGGACAGAACTCATCTCTATACTCCAGTCAATCATTTACTAACTCTGCTGACCGACCGACCGACCGACCGACCGACCGACCGACCGACCGACCGACCGACCGACCGACCGACCGACTGACTGACTGACTGACTGACTGACTGACCGACCGACCGACTGACTGACTGACTGACTGACTGACTGACTGACCGACCGACCGACTGACTGACTGACTGACTGACTGACTGACTGACTGACTGACTGACTGACTGACTGACTGACTGACTGACTGACTGACTGACTGACTGACTGACTGACTGACTGACTGACTGTAGGGGAAATATACGGCATACAGAGTGATCACATAATGCACAAACGGCACAAGTACCCACGGACACGCATCTACAAAATGCATTCGTGAGAGGTGCCGGTTGTAATGACGGGAACCAGTTTCGTTTCAGCAGTAACTGGTGCGTGTACAGAGCGAGGTGCGAAATGTAGGCGCGGTCACCTTGCCGAAAATGTGCTCATAACGCACGTGCCGGCCGCACAGTCTCTCTCGCAAGTGTACACCGAATTCGAGCACACCAATTCCTAGCTCTGCAAAGCCGCCGTGGGCCCTGAGAGAGTCAACCATTCACAAAAGCGGCTATCAGCAGGAGGTCAGCAGGAGGTCACCGAGTGGGAGCGTAAACCGCCCCCAGCTGTTACACACGGCCGCTGCAGCCACACGCTTGCGCCTACACATGCTCGCGTGAAGTGTGTTTGGGTGTGTGGGCGTGTATGCGCGCTCATGTGTGTTCGCGCAGTCCTGAATAACGGCCAGACCAATGGTCTCTTCAGGCAGGAGAAAGGAGGATCGAGCAAGGAATGATCGTATCTCGCCGTCTCGAGAGAGAGAGAGAGAGAGAGAGAGAGAGAGAGAGAGAGAGAGATAAAGAAAGAAGTTAAACCTGCGTAGGTGCTCTCGTTCTTTTCCTAGGTCGGTCCCTTTTCTTTGCCTTTCGACCTTATCGATCTCCGGCCATCTCTGCAGACGAAGTGGGAACGGTCTCCCTTATCTCCTGTGCGTCTGCGCGCATGTGTGCGCCTGTGCAGGCCGCCCGGCAGCGTCCAACAAATCACCCCGTCACCTGACCGGTTCACGCTCGCATGTACGACCGCGTTGGTCCGGTGGCAATCGGCGGGCATCTGCGTGTTTTCTCATGAGTGAGTGCTTAGCACGGCGTGACAGAAAACGGGCGCCCTTCCAGAAGGGAAGGAACTAGAACGAACTAGAAGGAAACGTGCGTGGAACGTAGCATAGAAGGCAAGCACCTCTCTAGGAGTCTCTTTTCTTTCTTTTTTTTTGCGCTGACCGTAGGGCAGTCCCCTTTGTACGTGCCGCTTCTAACCACTGCAGCTTCTTCGGCTAATGTACCGGCCGCTGTGGACTTGGCACACCGTAGCTTACGCGCGGTTTGAGCTCTGACTTTCGGGAGCTTACCGGCAACCAGCGTCCTGGTTGATTTGTTCACTTCCCATGCGACAATAACAATAGCAATAAAAAAAATTGAACTGCGTCTGTTTGAAAGAGCCCCTTCGGCTCAGGTATCGGTCGACCCTGTGATCTATACCTTTGTGAGTTCACCGACTCGTGCGAAAAAATAAAACGAACGAGAAAGTTATGCTTGGATGTAAGGACAGATGTGGCCTCCCCGTGAGATTTGGAAGTCCCTTTGAACTTCCGCACAGTTGTAAACAATTAGACCTATTAATTATAGCAAAATGCTCTAAAAGAAGGTATGTGCGCGTTACATGGCGTCATAAGGCATTGCATAGGCAGCAGTAAGCAGCGGGCAACAATCTAATGTACACAGTAAAGTCTAACATCGCTACGCTTCATCAGAAAGCCAAGGTCGAATATGTTTCAATATCACAATACCGCTTCCAACCGTCCTTGGAAAGTTTACGCACTGTGACTCACACATATAGTGTAAAATGCATGCTTATTCTGAGTCTTCGCAAGTTGCTTAGTAATTGGTGTTTACATACGTTGACGACGGTGCATGCCATGCCTAAACAAAGCGTCCGAACTCATCTTACCGTTCTTAGAAAGTATGCCTACAGGTCCTGGGTGCCTTTTTCTTTTTCTTTTCTTTAATCAGTTAAAATTGAATATCATACTCAGGTTGTCGATTTTGAAACCTGTTCGGCGTACTGTGGTCTTATAATTTGCTGTAGGCGATGGCTACTTGTCTTACTCCATTAATGCCGGCTATAGAAAAGCTACACGTGGAGCCGACAGAACGACTGCGCATAACAACGGATTATGCAAATGTTTCATTTAGACGGCAGAGTACGCTTGTGTGGAACGCTGTTTGGGAACTGCCAGCTCCTAAACGGATGCAGTGATTAATTTGCTCTGGATGTTGCTTGTAGTGTCACTCATTATTTGAATTGTCTTGCTGGCACAAAATCGGAATATAAAGTGTCATAGTGATGTCGCACCGCCCACAAAGAAAATAAAAAAAAGAACGCCTGCATAAATGCCTAACTGTGACGCACGCGTTGCAACGCACCTAAGAAAACATGCCTTACAAGCATGGAATGCCTTACAAGCCTCGAAAATCCGTTATGCCACATCCATAAATTTACGCATTTTAATACACAGGTAGTGAATATACGCCGAGGGTGCCATCAAAACAACCATATCAACGGTAGTTTTGCTCTTTTGATCATCTTTCCTTTTCTTTTTTGTTGACATATTTTCATTTCGTAGTTCCCGGGGTTTACTTTTGTAATATTATTTATTTATTTATTTATTTATTTATTTATTTATTTATTTATTTATTTATTTATTTATTTATTTATTTATTTATTAATACGTCAAATGCAACAAGCAAGCGCTACCACATGAGGGGTGGGACTTTTATGACAAGAAACTTTCTTCAATGCACTTCTTGAAAGCGGCGGCTTAGCAGTGCAACGCAATGTTCATTCCAATCCTTTGCAGTTTGTGTGAAAAAGGACTGGAGATGGGAGGAGGTGCTAGCGTGGCCAGGATAAATAGCTTCGCTGTGGCTTGCACCACGACAAGATGATCGGCGGCCAGGAGTGACGACGGAATTACGGAGCTGTGTATTATGAAATATAATGAAAAAGGCAAAAGCGGGAAATTTTGCGTCTTTATTCCAAGCTTGAAAATTTAGCATGTGCTTTGAGTATAGGGTGACGCAGGAATGATAACAAAAACCTGGAGAAAAAGTAATGAACCTAGCTGCACAGCTCCGAACGCTTTCAAGAGTTTACATAGGCCAGATTGGTGGGGACACCATATTGAGCACGTGTACTCCAGTATTGAACGCACTAGAGTAGAATAAGCTAACGGTTTGACAGAGGGTATAGGCGCATGTTACGCCGCAAGTAGCCCAGTACGCGGTTGGCTTCGTTGGTGATACGGGTAATCTGAGACGACCGACTAAAATCATGGGATATGGTCACGCCCAGTTGCTTGTATGACTTGTAGCTTCGAGGCACCTAGGCACGCACTTCACCTTCGATGAAATGAGGCTAACCTATTTGTGGGTTAGCCGGCCTTGCGATTAACCTTTTTTCCCATTGCTCGCATACTTTAACCATAAAGCGGTGGAGTCATTCCTGCATATAGATGAAGACTGTAAGAGTGAAAGAAACGATCAGTAAACTTCGCTTTCAAAACACTCAAGTTTGAAACTCAAACTCCGTTTAAGTACAAGTGGGGCATCAAGCAAGCCTCGAATGAGAGCTATCAAATTTTGGCGACACTAATTCGCCTTCCACGCTTCTTGTATTTCCACGAATAAGTTTGAATTATCGTCGTTGGTCGATTCACAATCGTCATAACGCCCAGAGAAGTGAGAGTTGCCTCAGTAGGTTGCCTCAGCATGGTAAACATTGTTTGACACCCTCATGACAACATTATTCATTACCGTTGACAAGGGTAATGTCCCCTTCCACTATAAAAAACCCGGTTTATTGCTCCTATTTGTACGACTGACTTTTTAAATGGCGCTCTTCACTAATCGCTCAGTTCATTTAATCATCTGTAAAAGCCTGGTGTCAATGCACCCACAGTGGATGCGCGCGTATATCCTGATGCGTGACGCTTATATTGCAGCCGCGCCCCTCAAGAGGTCACTTAGCTGTCTATACTGAGCGGGTGTCATGGTTTACAAGACCAAATGTATAGCTGTGAGTAACAAATCCCTCATAACGTGCTAAGGCGGAATCACCTCCTTTAGACTCGTTTGAGCAGGTTGCCAGTCAGCTTGTGTAGTCGTGGCCGCAAGATTGCAAACGTTTCAATCGTTTCGTTTTTTTTGTTTATTTAATTCCGCAGGCTGCCTTTGCATATCTCCAGAGGCAGCATCTAGGGAGCCGCGATGTGGGCTGCATGCGTTATGCGGGTAATCTTCCGTGGTCATCGCTGCCAACGAGCGTCCGTATCGCCACAGCTTCTTCCTTCGTTCTCATTAAAGAACGAGCAGCTTCGCGGACGGCAACAACACCGCTTGCTTGGCATGCAACAGAGGCGGCGGCGTTTCTCCGTGCCTTTGTGTCCTCTGGGGACGCTTCGTATCCGAAACGTGCTCCATGAACAAAACGAGGCATCCCTCAGCTGTTTGTTTCGCCGCATACGTGTGCAGACTCGTTCGAGTGTACTTTGAATCCCAACGCGCGAAACAATTAGGTACCGGTTTACAGAGGCAGAGCGAAATCACTGTCCATACTACGCCACATAGTAATTTGTGTTAACAGTGAATTCGCGTGTAGAAACGCTGGATGCGGACGTACGCAGCAAGTCTGTCGAAAATGCAGCCAAATTTCGGAAGAACTAAATCGATCGTTTTCGCTGCAGTCCCTCGGAGCATTTGCGTTGGAACTATAGTTTAATGGCATGCAGTTCCAAGCCATTCGTTGACTGCTAATTAGTTTGTCTTAAGCAGAAAAAGAAAAATCGCAAGCACGCCGCGATACAAGCTTGCTGCTCACCACTCGTCAACGCATATGAGCTCAACATATTGACTCGAAGATATATATGAGCAAATCCCGCCGCGCTTGCTCAGTGGCTATGGTGTTGGGCTGCTGAGCACGATGTCGCGGGATCGAATCCCGGCCACGGCGGCCGCATTTCGATGGGGGCGAAATGCCAAAACACCCGCGTACCGTGCATGCACCGGGCGCAAGTTAAAGAACCCCAGCTGGCCAGAATTAACCCCGAGTCCCCTACTACCGCGTGCCTCCTAATCGTGTCGTGGTTTTGGTACGTTAAACCCCAGAATTGATAATCAGGTCATGGTTGGGGCACGTAGGAACCCCGCAATCTAATTGTCAAGCTTAGTCCGAATATATATAAAGAAAAGAATAGTCTTTTACGCACGGCGTGGTTCAACGGCGGCCCCTTGCCAGCGCCAAATCGGGCGCGAGAGTCGTCGTCAAGGGAGGAGCAGCGAGCCGGGTCCGCCTTCGACGGAGACAGATTGCTCCGATAAAAAAACGCACGGGGAGCAGCAGCACCACGGCGCACGGGAGCGGCCGAAACCTGATTAAGAGAGGCCATTCCCCCCTCGGAGGTCTGCGCTCCTCCCCGGTCGGGGCGCGAGGGTGCCACTCGCGGGGACAGTGCTGCGGACGGAGAGTGATTTGATGCACGTCCCCGCAGTTGGCGCCGGCTCGCCGTGTGTAGCGCGTATAGGCTGCCTCTATTGTTTATGTTAAGGAGTAGGCAGAAACATCCGGCGCACTGTTGCAACTGTATGTACGCCATTGATCAAGCCCGCGCTGTCGGGTTCTCCACGTTTGTGAGCGATTCCGGCGTCTGCTGTGGAGACGCCCAGCAGACTGTTTTGGAAGAAGCTTGGCGGAATGGCTCTGTCAGGGCTGCCACCTTAAAATCATTCTCGTTTTTTCTTTCTTTTTTTTTGCGTGCGTGCGTACGGGCATACTGCATGCTATAAAGGGTTAAACAGCGCTGTGAATTACTATTATCGGCATGAATGACACAGAAACTCGTTGTCCTCAGTCCTCCGCAAACACTCTACATAAGTGCGATAAACATGCTTAACAGGCTATGCCCATGAGTCACTAAAAGGCCTTCAGTGTCATGTAGAGCTCGCGCCAAGTGGTGCGGCACAGTACCTGTTATCCGATAAGGATGCAAAATGAAAAAGAAAAACACTATTTTTTAATTGCGGTTCTCATAGGGTAGCCTGATCGTAATGGTGGCGGGCACTTTCAAGCTGTCTTTAGCAGCTTTTCGCTCGGCTATTGCCCAACCGACTTGTTCGAAACAAAAGGTTTTGATTGAATGCATGAATGTGACATGCTCCCTGAGCGAACACATATAGAGTTCGGCATCGTACACCTTTCTTGCTTTCCAAACGGCGCGAGTAACTACTACTCCCTTGCCGTGCACCTTGCTGTGAGGCTAGAGGAGGGCGGCTCTTGCACAGTTCCGGTGCACTCGTGTCGGCCCTTGAAAATCAGGGCGAGGGAGAGTGATTTTCGTGCTGGACCGTACCCACATACCCAGCAAGGTGAACACCTCTAGTCGATAGACCAATGTAGGTAAGGGAAGTCGGCAAAACGGATCCCTAACCTTGGGAAAAGGATTGTCTCTGAGTGCTGAGCCGGTCGGGCTCGGGTCCAGAAGCAGCAACGGCGCTGCACCGGGACTGGGCGAGGCTTGCCGCCGTTAAAAGGGGTGCGGACGAGCTCGGACCAACATCGGGACCTTCCCGTGGAAAGCACCAGCTGTGCATTTTCCGTGGGCTTCGTGCCTGAGGTTCTTGCTTCGGCCGGCAGAAAACAGCCAACTCAGAACTGACATGGATCGGGGGAATCCGACTGTCTAATTAAAACAAAGCATTGCGAGGGCCGTTGACGGTGCTGATGCAATGTGATTTCTGCCCAGTGCTCTGAATGTCAGCGTGAAGAAATTCATTACATTGCGTCCGTTAAATTGGTGAATATATACAGGCAGTGTGTTCCTACCCTATTCCGTGCTGTGAAAGTGTGTCCATGCTTAAGAATCTCTGGTCTCGAATTTCTGGCATCCTTGCGTTCACGAACAAAGAAGCAGCAGCATAATTACAAAGAAAGGCACTGCTTTCGCCGGGCCACAAGACTGGGCGAACATTTCCCATATTTATTTCACATAAAAGATTAATATCTGCACAAATAATGTCAGTCTAAAATCGTAGTAACATCGCCACTACTGCCATCAGCCTATATATAAACCACCGCGAAACAAGGTTTTTTTCCAGAAAATATCCCATTTCCCAGATACTCCCTTAGGTTACCAAGTTTCGTAATTGATCATGCCACAAAAAGCTCACCCGCCGTCATTCGCACTTCCCTTCCCGATTGCCATACAATTTTCCGACTCCACCAGGCGCGTGTTGTATACCACACCGCGTGAAATTCCCAACTCTTGTTTTCTCCTTTCCGTTAGAACAACCTCGAAGCGTGCCATATGAAATCGCATTACCGCAGATGAAACATACAAAAAAGAAAAAAATAAGAATACGCCTGCACGACGATTCGTGCTTGTCGCCGTTTCTCTTCAGCGGCGTCATCGGCAAACTCCAACGCTGGCGGATCGCACAGGGCCGCGCTTTCTTTTTTTTTCTTTCGAGGCGAACTCGGGCTGCACGTGCCACAAGTGCACGCGCACACGCGTTGAGGAAAAGCGTCTGCGCTCAACGTGCGAGTAGGTCTCTGCGAGAGCGCACCAGACGCCGATCGCTGACGCAGTGGCCCGCTCGCTCGCCGATCACGCCACGCACGCCGGCCACAGCGGTCCTTTTTTTACTCCCGGGACCAGGTGCGGCGGCAAAAACCTTCCCTCCCGGCAGAGCCCGGCTGAAGCAAAACTCCGGGGTCTGAGGCGGCCGCTCACGAGCACGCGTACATATATATATATATATATATATATATATATATACTGACGCGCAGATCCGCCGTCGATAGCTTTACGGCCGGACAAGCGAGCCGTAAAAACATTCGCCTTTCTTTCTGTCTCTCGTTGTACTTCTTTCTGCCATTTTTCCTCGCCGCCTCCAGTCCGTATGCGGCTCGTGCATGCGCTGTGGCTGGCCTCATAGAGTGTTCTGCGAAAAATTATTGCAGGGAACTCCGCGCTGTGTCTATGGAGGGTGTGATCGTGGCGTTTCAGCGCCAATTATAGTTACGGTTAGTACGTCGATTTGCCCGAACTTCGTTCCTCTGGCTCTGAAACGGCTTTGTGACTTCGGAAATTGAAGATCTCCGATAAAACATTGCGGTATAACGGCTACCATCACGCAGTGTTTATTCGCGCACGTTCTCACAGTCCCGTTGCCTGTTGCATTTAGAAAGTTAACGATTGCTTCGAAGTTTAAACCGATGGGAAGGCAGACGAGGCGGGCAGGAAACAGAGCCGCAAGAAAGTGTGAAGCCGACAGCAATAACATCAGAAAATATCCGGTGTGTACTAACCGTGATTCACGTGGTATCCTAACGATTGCAGCGATACGAAGTTCCCTCCAGTAATCTTAGTAGGAAGCTATTATACCTAAAGGTTGGCGCTGCGAGGGCAGCTTCCGAAGGTCAGTGGCGTGATCAACTGCACTTGCCTGGTGCATCTGCAACTGCAGATTTACTTCGGTCGAGGTGCGCTTGTTGTTGTTGTCCCTGTTGTTCAGACTCAAACATGTTGCAGTTGCTAGCGCAGCGGTGCTTGTTCATCATTGACTTTTGAAACGAATGTGTTCTGAAAAAGCGCTCTAAAAGATGTTTACTTATTACGTGATTGAAGCCAGCTGCACATTTTTTGTAGTCGTGCTGGGTTACCCAGAGTATATATTAGAGTATAATTAATTAGCTAATTGGCTACATTAAATAATGCATTTTCTAAGTCTTTTTTGTTTTATGGCATTAGGGTGTTCCTTCAAGTCGTAGAGCGGGTTCATATGAGCACCCAATGAAGTTGTATTCGTGTTGTTGTCTTTCACGTAGTCCTTTCTTTTTCGTGATCTGAAGAAAGCTCGCGAATTGTGAAACATTGAAAAAATTACGTTACTCAACGCTCAGGCGTCCTCAATAAAAGCCACTGCGGAATGATATGGGTATTGTTATGCAACATGAAGACAAGGTCTTCTTTAGAGACGTCAGGTCCATTTGGGGATCGTAAGATCTGGATATCTGGCTGCTACTTTCCGAACACTTTCGTCAAAAGCATTTGAGGCCTTCTGCATAGTGCACGCAAGAGAAGGAAATTCTTTCCGGGAACCCGTGTGGGTTTCCTTAGAGCAATTGCTACGAAGAGGTGGATGTCTGATTTTCCCTCTATTAATTACTTCTCCCCACCTTGCGGGCTTCCGCAGAACTATTACGTCAACAGAAGGAAAAACGCGTCAAAATGAAGCTTGGAACGCAGATGACGTACCAAGTTAGCGTATAGTTATGTGCATAACTGTAAGAATACGTAATTAGAGCGAAAAGGCCAAAATTGAATCCAGATGCGCTCGTTCAAGTTGCACGAGCGTAAAACCGGCAGCGGAAGTGCGGCTTTAATGAACGAAATATGTTAGGCGATCCCACACGTAGGGCAGTCTTCTTTAAAAACGCCAAACCACACGATACATGAACGTGCCCGAGAACACCTTGTATTTCTTCGATGTTAACCGCTGCTGACTCGCCTTTCTCTTTTCCTATATTTTTTTCTCAGTCTGAAGGCAAAATGAACCGAAATCAGTGTTAAATTAAAAATAAACTACGCATTTAAGATAGGTACACTGGTTTCATTTGCCAGAACCATGATATTTGAGGCAACGGCGTAGATTAGTTTGGATTAGTTTGACACTCTGGATTAGTTTCGACCGCGAGGGGTTATAACGCGCAACACTAATTTGACGTGCAACTCTACCGCCGCCGGGGCAATTGAGCGTATAGCGTCTCTTTAAAACGACCTGCGAAACGTAAAGGAATGGTGTAACCTTTGGCTAATGGAACTAAACCCTAACAAATGTAAGGCTGTCTCCTTCCACCGCCGTATATAGGAATTCTAGTTTTAGTTCCTTTTTACGAATATATGGGAGTAGGCCTTTGTAGTGATTTAGCCTGAGCAACGCACATTACGAACATCATGTCGTCCGCTAACAAAACACTCGGGTCTTTAAAACGCCATTTGTGCCACTCCCCAGAAAATGTGAAATTGCTAGCCTATTTGTCTGTCGTCAGGACGAAATCAGAACACGCATCCCCCATTCGCAGCCCGCATCAAGTATATCTCATCAACCAACTCGAATCGCTTCGAAATTGAACTACAAGGTTCATTCATTTTAAGTATACTCCTACGACGTCAGCATATCGGCGCTGACAACAGAATCCGGCTTATCATTGCTCGCATCTCGTTGCCGCGTCGCTAGTGCTTGTCTTTTTCACGGGTTCTTTTACAGCTCACTCGGCAAGCCAGCATACATTCTCCCCCCTGCACGCATCTCCAGCCGCACCGGTCACCCGCAACAAGTCGCGCGCCCGCGTACGCGCACCGTCACTTTTTCGCCTTCGTTCTTTTTTTCCTGCAACAACAGACTGGAACGGTCTTCCACATTTTTGAACGCTGTAACAAATTACTTGCTCTGTAATAAAAATATGGCTTTCGATTTTTCATTTATGTATCCACCCCTTGTGTATTACCCCTTCAATGGGGTCTTTAAGGAAATAAAATGAAATCAAATCAAATATGAATCGAGCTAGAAATTAGTGTTCATTGTCTTTCTCTAAACACTGAAGGCATCATTCGGGCCTCATCGTACTTGCAAATGTAGTGTTTCTCGTCTTAAACATTCGAAAGACGTTTTCAAGGCAACAACAGTCAGTAAAGAAAAAGAAAAGCTTTTCTGAAGTGCTTTCTTCACGCCACGTTTCTTACCTGACGCGTGCAACAATGCTTTGCGGGTTCATTGCAATGATTGCAACGTATTGTGAGCATGCTCCCTCCCTGTTTATTTTGTGTGCTTGCATGTTTCCATAATAATAATAATAATAATAATAATAATAATAATAATAATAATAATAATAATAATAATAATAATAATAATAATACCGCATTGTGCACGCATTGCAACAGTAGACGTAAGAAACGCGAAGAAATAAATATAATGAAGTGGGCTACTTTGTATGGAGTAGGCGAGAACATAACTTGCACTCAAGCGGGTTGAAATTTATCGAATGCGGGCTATAAAAGAAAACCTTCATGAATTGGAACATTCGTAAATCGAGGTACCACAGTAATAGATTTCATTATCTGGCGGCAAAGGACGCTGACGCACGAAGTGGGCATTATTAGAGGACAGATCGACTGGAACCTTCCATTAATTTTTTTACAATAAGAGTTCTCAGGAGACTTCCGGTTAAGCCCTCTAGAACGAAAGCTACAATAGCCAATAAAGACATGGAACTCTTCAGCTGGCACCAGTGTTGATTTATAGTAACAATGCTTGCAAAGCTTACTTTACTGCTAAATGCAAGAAAAAAAAATTGGAGGACGCTTAAGCTTCGCCTTCAAGAGTGGGACGCGACAGCGTTCCCGTCGACCCGCCAAGGGGTATAAGACAATGCGCTACGGCACAGCAATCACTTACGATGCGCCCCGCATCGGACTTAGCGCCCACCTATCACGCGGTGAGCGTCGAGCAACGCAGCGTTGGGCGCGGCAACGAAACGTGCGCCTGAGCGAACGAAACGAACCAAAGAACTCGGTGTCTCGGAGGGGAAACGATCTACGCCAGCCAAACGTCGTGATCGGCACGGGCAGAGAGATAGATAGTAATCTAAACCGGAAGCACGGCGAAGCGTCGTCAGGGGAGAGGGAGTCCCGCGACGCGCCTGGCAGCGGTCCCAATGCGCGCGCGGCGCGCCTCCTGTCGGGGCAGCGCCGTACATTGAGAGGAGGGGGTCTTCTGTGTTTGCCGCAAGATGGCTCTGCGTGTGCGGAAAGCGCAGAAGAAATGCAGCGGAAACGCACTTCGCAACTCGTGTAATTGTGACTTCTGTACGTTACATGTTCATAATTACCGATATACACCGCAGTATAACTTTCCACGGCTCGTTTCGAAGGCAACACCGCATTCACTAGAGGCGCGTTTGCACCGCTTGGAAGCATCGAACTCGTGGCTGAGTGGTAGCGTCTCCGTCTCACACTCCGGAGACCTGGGTTCGATTCCCACCGGGCCAATCTTGGAAGTTGCTTTTTATTTATGAAGCGCCTGCCGTGATTTATCGCTCACGGTCAACGCCGCCGACGCCGACACCCGACGCCGACGACACCGGCTTTTCTGCGACACGAGCTCCTTAACGCTATCGCGTTAATACAAAAGGAAGCTGCATGCATGAGCTCGACGTATGGGACGCGTCCTTTATTATTGGGCACATCAAGGGCGTGTGAATATACTATACTACAGAACAAAGCAGAAACCATTTCGCGATGACTGTCGATGGTAATGCGTTTGGCATCGAATCAATATATTGACACAACGTATGGCCACCGTCGAAACGAGATATGTGTGAGGCGTGTACTGCAGCGGTATTCCCCTTTGGCGCTTCCCTGAGAACACCCGATGCCATGTACCGGTACCGCGAAGCCTGAGCTTGGCCTCAGAAACCTGTGGCGCACGGGTGCGATCTAACGCTGAGAAACGCGTCATGCGGCAACCGGGCTGCTCTCTCACGTACCTTTCTGGACAGGCAGCGCCATCTAGCGGCTCTGCCGAGAAATTCTCGCGTGGCCTCCGAGACGAGAAACGTGACGCGCCGGCGCCTGCTTACGCTGAGAATTACTCCCGCGGTTGCCGCACGCACACTCAGCGACACATACTTAAGGACTCAAGTTGGCGAGAGGTTCACTGAAGAGCGGCAAGCTACTCATTGCATTCATCGCGCTGCTCACTGCAGCCTTAGCGAAGAAGGCGTTCATTGAAAAGCAGCATACACACAGTGCCTTGTCGCGAAGCCTGCTAAAGCGTCGGGTGGCTGTCGTTGAGGAACTCTTGTGACCTGGGCTTGATTCCTCTAAGCATTGGAGAAATTTAAGGGATCTTTTTACACATTGTAGAGCGGCGCATTCCCAGGGGCACATACATAGGTACGCAAGCTTGCGTCAAAGGGATTCATTGAAGCGCGGCACACATCTACTGGCGCATACCTAGGGATCCAAGTTGGCATCAAAGAGCTTCACTGGAGACCATCACAGACTGAGTGGCACATTCCCAGTACTCGAAGTCACCGTCAAATAGTTCCTTCGCAAAGCTTGACCTACACAGTCCCGCATCTACAATGGCACACGTCGGCATCAAAGAGGGTTGGTTGAAGACCGTAGCGTATGTACACGCTGCCACATACTGAATTTTGTTTGCTGCGTACTCTGTTACTTCAACAGAGCAGCCCGATACGCTACCCATTGGACCACGAACTACCCAGTGACACAGGTAGGTGGGAAAACGGTTCGATACGTACATAGCCGCCTGGAGAGTGCGTTAAGACCCCAAGAATGAGAAACGCATTAAACTGTGTAAACTAGTGCCCGTGCTTATGACGGTACAGTAATAGCGCAAGTTCACAGAAATGTCCTTACCTGTTAGTACACTGTTAGAATTGTTGATGGTGCTGCTGAATCGTAGCCTCTAACGCAATACTCATTCGTTTCAGCAAATACAGTAATCATCATCGTCATCATCATCATCAGCCTGGTTACGCCCACTGCAGGGCAAAGGCCTCTCCCACACTTCTCCAACTACCCCGCTCATGTACTAATTGGGGCCATGTTGTCCCTGCAAACTTCTCAATCTTATCCACCCACCTAACTTTCTGCCGCCCCCTGCTACGCTTCCCTTCCCTTGGAATCCAGTCCGTAACCATTAATGACCATCGGTTTTCTTCCCTCCTCATTACATGTCCTGCCCATGCCTATTTCTTTTTCTTGAGTTTAACTAAGATGTCATTAACTCGCGTTTGTTCCCTCACCCGTTCTGCTCTTTTCTTATCCCTTACCGTTTCACTCATTCTTCTTTCCATAGCTCGTTGTGTCGTCCTCAATTTGAGTAGAACCCTTTTCGTAAGCCTCCAGGTTTCTGCCCCGTACGTGAGTACTGGTAAGACAAAGCTGTTATATACTTTTCTCCTGAGGGATAATGGCAACCTACTGTTCATGATCTGAGAACGCCTGCCAAATGCACCCCATCATTCTTATTCTTCGAAATATTTCAGTCTCATGATCTGGATCCGCGGTCACTACCTGCCCTAAGTAGATGTATTCTCATACCACTTCCAGTGCCTCGCTACCTATCGTAAACTGCTGTTCTCTTCCGTGACTGTTAAACATTAATTTAGTTTTCTGCAGATTAATTTTTAGACCCACCCTTCTGCTTTGCCTCTCCAGGTCAGTGAGCATGCATTGCAATCGGTCCCCTGAGTTACTAAGCAAGGCAATATCATGAGCGAATCGCAAGTTACTAAGGTATTCTCTATTAACTTTTATCCCCAATTCTTCGCAATCCAGGTCTCTGAATACCTCCTGTCAACACGCTGTGAATAGCATTGTATACATCGTATCTCCCTGCCGGACGCCTTTCTTTATTGGGATTTTGTTGCTTTCTTTGTGGAGGACTACGGTGACTGTGGAGTCGCTATAGATATATTTCAGTATTTTTACATACGGCTCATCTGCACCCTGATTCCGTAATGCCTCCATGACTGCTGAGGTTTCATCTAAATCAAACGCTTTCTCGTAATCAATGAAAGCTACATATAAGGGTTGGTTATATACTGCACATTTCTCTATCACCTGATTGATCGTGTGAATATGGTCTATTGTTGAGTAGCCGTTACGGAATCCTGCCTGGTTCTTTGGTTGACAGAATTCTAATGTGTTCCTGATTCTATTTGCGGTTACCTTAGTAAATACTTTGTAGGCAACGGACAGTAAGCTGATCGGTCTATATTTTTCAAGTCTTTGGCATCCCCTTTCTTATGGATTACGATTATGTTAGCGTTCTTCCAAGATTACGGTACACTTGAGGTCATGATGCATTGCGTATACAGGGTGGCCAGATTTTCTAGAACAATCTGCCCACCGTCCTTCAAACATCTGCTGTTACCTGATCCTCCCCAGCTGCGTTCCCCCTTTGCATATCTCCCAAGGCTTTCTTTACTTCTTCCGGCGTTACCTGTGGGATTTCGAATTCCTCTAGACTATTTTCTCTTCCATTATCGTCGTGGGTGCCACTGGTACTGTATAAATCTCTATAGAACTCCTCAGCCACTTGAACTATCTCATCCATATTAGTAATGATATTGCCGGCTTTGTCTCTTAGGAAATGAAAACCGCTAACCCTACAGCTAGAATAGAACTGGCAGAACTTTCCAAGTTAATGAACATGCGCAAGACAGCTGACATAAGTAAGTATAATATGGATAGAATTGAACATGTTCTCAGGAACCGAAGAAGCCTAAAGGCAATGAAGAAGAAACTAGGAATAGGCAAGAATAAGATGTATGCGATAAGAGGTAAATACAGTAGTAGGTTTTTCTGCAACTTTTCCTAGACTGCTCATAAAAGCTAAGAACAATTTTGTGTTGTAAAAAGATTTTGGGCCACATCTTAGAAGAAGCACCAAAGCTTTATTACCTGATCATTGGGACTCGTCCTTGGTGGTTTCTCGAAGAAGTAGCGGCGACAGAAAATCACTGCACAATCTCTCTAGCAGTGGGACTAGTCAGATAATGCGTGAGCATTACTCCCAGTCGCTCATCTTGCGCTCATGCAACGAATGAATGATTGAGTGGCCGTGTTACGCACAGCACGGCTTAATGTGTTGAGGAAGACGCAATGTGCTGCAAGTACTACAACGACTTATTGCAATTATCAAGTAATTAGTGAAGTTGATTGGTCGGGAAATATCAAGTTACCTTGAGTACTCTAACATAGACTAACTGTTCTAACCTTAATTAATTTTAATTAGCCTAATTGTTCACATTTGCCCTAATTACGAAGTAACTGCATATTAATTAATATTGATTGAGTTTCCTTCCTCCTCATTAGTCTTAAAACGTCTTATCTATGTTAGTAATGTCATCGAAATCAATCCAAATTGAACCTAATTCGTCTTAATTATTGATAATCATGAGTGCCATAATTAATATTATGGTAATCAATCAAAATAGCGCTTAATTAGACTTATGTACCCGCACTTATCATAACTATACTTCATAATTTGACCTTAATTACTGTTGATTAGGCTGATAGTTTAACTAAACCGTTTAATTAACTTCGAAGCTGATTCATTAATAATTGTTAGGAATTTCGGAATTAATAATATTAATTAGTATTCCTTATCCGTTATCAGTCTTAAGGAGTCTTATTTAGCCTTAATAAATGTCATCGTAATTAATCTTATTAGCCTTTTATTAACCATAATAACTCTTAATACATATTCAGTACTCACTGTATAATATCAGTAGTGACATGTAGTCATAAGGCATTCTCATACATAACCCTGTATATGGGGGTATGGATATAATACACGCACAAACACACATATAGTTTCCTATATGTGTATGTATTTCCTATATGACTGGGGTAACTCTGGCCCTGCAATCGAGCTTCTGTGTCGAGTACTGCCTTCGGAGGTATAGGTGAGGTCCTATAAGACCTTATGTATAGCTATGGAGCGCATAATGTCACGCGTTACGGACAATGGGACAGACGGACGGACGGACAAATTCCCCAGGGAAGTGGCTCTAGAATGCTTACGCACTAAATCCTTGAACCGTTGCTCCCGAAGTGCGAAGCATATAGGCAGCGACAGCAATCTTCAGACAAAAGTGCTCGCGTTCCAGCGCAGCCGTAGTTCAGCGTTTCGCTACAGAACTCCTCGGATGGATGCTAGCGCAGCACTCATGGGAAACTAAAACTGCGCAAAGGGAACAACTTCCTGGCAAGAACCAGGCTTCTCAGAACGCTGCGTTAGGAAAAATCGCAGCCGTCGCACCATGTTGCTGCACGAGACGAGACGGAGGGCCAGACCACCAGCATTAGTCAGCGCCTGTAGGGAAATTTAGCGTTCGTTCCGCTAATACCGGTGCATACACACAGTAGCTCAGCAAGAACGCCAGTGTTGTCATAGAGTGCTTGCGCACAACACTGACGCCATCAGCAGGGGGCATAACGCTGTCCCTGCTCAGCGTTGATGTTGTTGACGTTGAGTCCTTTAGCGTTGACGGTGCGTCCACGTCGTCGTTTGTGCCGCCCCGAGTAGGTGCTCCTGGGGACACTGGGCACGTGTCATGACGCATGTACAACTCCTCAACGAACATATTTGACGCCAACTTGGGCATAAGTCACTGGACGTGTGCTACAGCGGCCACTGGATATGTGGAACAGGTACATTCCCCATGGTCATGTGCATACACTCAGCAACTCGGCAAGAAGGATATAGTCAGAACGTGGCCCTGGCTCCTATAGCTGCTTCAGTGTATAGCGCCTACGGTGAGTCCACTCAGCACCGACCTCGTTTAGTCGTCTTGGCAGCCAAACACGCTCCGCGTCCCTGTTGCGCCCACTGAACTACTACGCGACGACGGCTCGGAAAAGGAGCTGTTTGCATAATGAAGTAGTTCTGCTTCTCTAGTATTCCGCGCGAGAACCGGGCATGCGTCAACGAGGGGACCAACCTGACAGCGACTGCACCGATTTCGTGTTTGCACCTGGAGCGCCCGTATAGTTCCTGTCGCTATAAAATGTGGTAAGACATTTTTACCTAAACCTTCATCAGCAGCAGCAGCTTATGTTTATATGCAGTGCAGGGCGAACGCCTCTCCCAGCGATCTCCAATTACCCCTGTCTTGCGTTAGCTGATTCCACCTTGCACTTGCAAATTTCGTCATTGCATCACCCTAATTTCCTGCCGTCCGGGACTCCACTTCCCTTCCCTTGGCACCCATTCTGTGACTCAAGAGGTCGGATGGTTATGTGCCCTATGTATTGCAGGGCCCGCCTAGCGCCATTTTTTTCTCTTAATGTCAACATATACAACATCAGCTATTCCCGTATCCTCTCTCATCCACACCGCCCTCTTCCTGTCTCTTAACATTGTGCCTAACATTTTTTGTTCCATCGCTCTTTGTGCGGTCCTTTACTTGTTCTCGAGTCTTTATTAATCTCCAAGTTTCTTACCTATATATGAACACAGGTAGAATGCAATGAATGCACACTTTTCAACAACAGTGGTTAGCTCCCAGTCCGGATTCGGTAATGTCTGCCGTATACATGCACTCAAATCAAGGGAGGTGCAAGCGCATCGGCGACAAACTCTGTCGCCTTGGACGCCCTTGCGTTTGACCTTGGCTCCGACAAGGCAAAGAAATGCTTCGTATTTAAGAAAAAAAAAAGGACAAGCAGGAGCAGACGCGCGCTTGCGTCCCAAATGATACAAATAAACTTGCTTTTACACGGCGACGGCAAGAGAAGCATTCACTTATTGCTAAGCGCTCTCCCTATCTCTATCTCTCTCTCTATCTCTCTCTCTCTCTATCTATGTATCGCTAAGCACAAATGCGTCCCTATTACCTTGTCGGGACGCAGTTTCCCGCTGTAATGCAAAAACAAGCGAGCTGCCGCCACTGCCGCTCGCGAATTTCGCGCTTGCAATAAGGGTATCGGGTGAACTTCAAACGCCGCGCACGCTCGCCAAATACACGCTCGCACCGTCGCGAGTGCGAAGCGTCGTCGTCGTCGGTATAGCCGCTCAGCCGTTGCGACACGCATGCAACTTTCCCTCCCACGTTCTATTAGATATGAAACACGAACCGGGTGAGGCGGGGAAGGAGCGCCGCGGATGCGCCGGTGATTCGCTCGTGTTTTACCCTCGAGCGTTTCGGCCTCGACGCACGTGTCTGAATTCATCTCCAGCCTTCACTTCCCTCTCCCCCACTGCGGGGATATTCGTTGGTTTCTTTCTTTTCCCACATATGTCACGCGGGTCTCTTTTTCGGTGGCCTAACGTTATAAGTGCCGCGAATTAGGGAGGCTGTTCAGCGAAGCGCTCGCGCGCCCACGCTGGAAAGCGCAGCTCGTGCGACGATTTCGTGTACGCACGACGCAGCAGCGTCGCGGGTTGTTTAGCAGCCATTTTGCGAAACAAAGGCGCGCGTCGTCGTGAAAACGTCAGCGCAAAGAGTGTGTCGTGTCTTGCCTTTTAGTGTCAGGCAGAAGCTATATGACGCTGGTTGCGCAAGCTCCTCCGGACAGCCGTGTTTTAGGAGTGTCGGGGCGCGCGGTAATTTCTCCCGTGACGCAACGCGAAGTCGAAACCCGGTGCTCGCTCGCTACGCTTGCGCGTGCCTTTCCGTTCGTTGCGCTGGAGCTTCTAGCGTTCAGCGTGCACTCCAGGCGCTTTCCCCGCTCTCGCGACCCGAGAGCGAGAATAACCTGACCATTAACAATAACACAGTAAAAAAAGAGCTGGTACGCTTTGTATGACAATATAAAATAGAAAAGCCTGTGACGCAAGGTGGTAACCTTTCTAATGTTATACCACGAATCAATTAATCGATCAGCAGCCTGCGTTCTCTGTCCTAACAATTTTAAAGGAAGATATGTCCACGCAGTGCAAATTCTCCCATTCCCGAACAAGTATTGCAGTATAAGTATACTTAGAGTTACCGTTGCGCCTATATTACGTGCGTAGCCAGCGCTGTTGTTGTTCTAGGCTGTAATTATAAGACTCCCGTTAAGAATTTGCTGCCTTCTACCATAATCTACGCGCTGCTCAAAGAGTTCGGACGTGCAATCGCAGACACTTGCATTGCGTGATCATAAGAATAAACGAAATTGGAGAACGAGTTCACTTGGTCCGACACGCCAGATATGTCGTTCATGCATAGCAATGCCCCGGTGACCACTATGCTACTTTGTTTTTCGTCAACCGTCGGCAACTACTCATTTCCTAGACAAGAGGGTCCGTCCGGCCGGAGCGAAATGCATCCACACAGTCCCTCGCGTCTCTCCCTTCCTAAGGTTTCGCGCAGCACGAGTCCTTGAAAAAAGTGGGGGCCGCGGGAATCACGGTCCAGGCGCGGTATATAGTAGCACTGCATACTATCGGCGCATTACGTTCACCGCTGAGAGCGAGCGGTATTAGGGGTGGAAATCGCGATGGGCGGGAAGCGAGGGGTGGCTGATTCAGATGAGAGAGACAGACGCGCAGCCCCGGTCAGAGACTCGGCCCAGTGGGCCCTGCACACGATGCCGTGGGAAGGAAGGACAGGGGGGCGGTGTCCCCGGCGGAGTGCACTGCGTCCGCGGCAGGCAGAAAAGAAACGGCGCGGCGTCGGCGAAGGAAGGGGAGCCGCTTTTTCAATGGGCGGAGCAGCAGCAGCACACTTCCGGTTCCGGCGAGTCGCCATGTTGTGCTGACTTTCCCGGAAGCCCCGCGCTCGCCGGAAGGAAAGGGGGAGGGGGGGATGAAGAAACGATGCGTGCTCCGATAAGGGGCTTCCCGAATGGACACGCGCTGGCAGAACACGCGAGCGTGCAGCGAGCTCGTCGGCGATGAACCCGCCGCGCACGCTCCGGAGCCTGAGCCAGCGTCGCTGCTGGCGTGGGACTGGGTTCCAGGACTCCTGCGCGCTCGCGGGGATTTTTCGCCACGAGGAGGAAGAGGGGGAAAGTAACAGCGCGCCGGTGGGTAGAGAAAAGGAAGTGCGAGGGAAGAGAGGGGGAACGGGATTTTCGGGACAGGGGTGGACCGAGCAGCGCTGTCGCGAGCGCGGCCGTGACGCGACGAGAGAGCCAGTCCTGTCGGACAAGGCGCCTGCCTGTCCTTCTTTCTTATTTCCCTGCCTTCCCATCCGTCGCGCTGTCGCTGCACCCGCGCAAGAGCGGGGCGTGCCCGTCCGGCAGCGAGGATGAAACGTGGCCGAAAGAGCGGTACGCGGATGAGAGGGAGAACGCGCACTTTAACCGAAACGTCACGTCTACACCCGACGCGGCGTGACGCCGGAAAGTTGCACTCCTTTTGTCCCGACGCTTCTCGGGGAAAAGCCGTGGGGGACACAGCGGAAAGAGTGGACAGTGTCAGGGGAAGTGAAGGGTTCACGCAAGGCGTGCTGCGCAGTCACGGTAATGGCAAGAATTTGGGTCCGAGCGGCACTAAAAGTTGTCCCCGCCATTTTGCTTTCTGTTCGGTCGAGAAGTAAGCTGTCGGAGAATATTCCGTCGTCAGCAGCATGAACGAGATTTTTATGCCTGTTGATTTCCACCTCTTGGGAGTAAGGTAATGTTCCAAGGTCATTTGATGATAGCAGCCATCTCTTTTGTCTAGTAATTTAGGAAAATTTGATGCAGTGCCTAGACGTTCTTCCCACTTGATTGCGTACTAGAACTTACTGTAGGTTAAATTCGTTCTTCGCAACATTTCGCCGACTGTAGGGGGCGCCACCACTTATCCAACATGGCTGTCGATCCGATGATCACCTTCGCAGAGACATCGTTGTCTGTGTTGTTTTTGTCTCTGGTTACCGCCGCTGGCTCACGGTAGACCCATTTTGCGTGGCACTGCACCTACCGTTCAGGAAGCAGCTCACGCTTGAGTGCATAATGTCACACTCATAAGCCGCCACGGGGTCACGAATACGCTGCCTCATAATCTATATATCAGGAAGAATCAATGACACATTGAGCCAAGCACTTCACTTTCGATCGCCATCGAGCCCGACTGGAGTCTAATCTATATCCCAAATAGTTCCCTTCTGCAGCTTTCGCAAACGAGCTAGTCGCGATCGACGAAGTTGATCTCAATCGGGCTTGATTGCAATCGCAAGTGCCCGTACGACAATGATCAGATGGGGCACTTCCCATCGCGATAGAGGCCGATCGGTATAGAATTCCTCGATCGCGACTGGTTCTCCTCAATGACGACCGTAAAAAGTATCAATTATACCAATGAAGAATGCGAACATGCTCCTTTCGCAAATACCCTGTTTACACGTATGGGAATGTGAGAGGGTCTAACGGTTGATCGAGTAAGGTGAATTCGGTGCTTTACGTGGCAAAACAGGCTTTCCCATGCACCGGTTCATAGCCCATTGGCTTTTTGGCCATTTGTACGAAGGAAAACTATGACGGCTTACGACGCCTTTTACGGTGCGGGTTGAGCGCTTCGGCACCGAGCACGTGCGATTGCTCTTGGATTTCGCTCCCACTTTTGAAACGCCAAAGATCAACGGTGATGTTTCAACAAAAACTTAGCAATTCGCTTTCCGCAGGCGCAAAAAGTCACGAAGGACAGTGACGACGAAGCACAACTCGCATGTTTTCGCCAAGCAAGCATTCCTTCTATCATCGGATGACTGCTTTCAGCAGTTGCCGTTTGGCGGCGCCACCGTACCTGAAAGTTGCGAATATATTTTACCTAAGGCCCCTGTACTGCTTCCCTTTCGAAATGACGGGGAACACCAGAAAGACGCTGATTATCTAAACATACCCAGTGGATTAACTTGAATGTGCTGTGTAAGAAAAGCTAAAATGCAAGGGCTCCTCGTTTTATCACCTGACAGAGATGTAATGGTATATTATTAAATGAATTTTATCAATTGAACATTGCTCAACAGACATTCGCATTGTATGGACCTGAAATATGCTACGAAAGACGCTGCGAGGCTTCCTTCGATTATACTACGATTCAGTTCATGTTTTATGCCTGTATTTTCCTGTGAGTACTCTCATGCGAATCATATTTTATAGTGACTTATGAATAACAGTGACTTTTGTGAAAGCCACAGTCTATCACACACACAGCAGGCGAAGTCGAAGTTGCTTTCTGCAACTCGAGGCTTGAATCCATGTGTAGAATATGCAAACTGTGAAGAGCCATTTTTAGTCCTTCGATTTGAGCACTTAATCAACTTTATGGTTGCCCTTTCAGTGTAAGAAAGTTTCTTGATCTATGGAATAACGCGGCCGATCAGTACACTTGTATGCTCGAAAAGTATTAATTACCATCTTTAGTGAAAGTGATATTCTATCAACACATAAACACTTCGCATATGTTCTGTTTATTGTTTATCTTGTATTTTTCAATTTACATGACTGAGTCTTTATTTGCAAAAAAATGCAGGACGAGCTGTCGTATTCCTCTTTCTTTTTCTTTTTTTTCTATATTGCTTGTTTGCGCACGCTGTCGAAATTCACTTTATTGCTGGAATGCATTTTTTTTTCTATAACCTCTTGTCATGATCCTTTGATCACTAAACAATTCATCGTTTGGGAAAACGCCGGCGATGCAGTAGTTGCCAACGTTTACAATTTCATTTAAATAAATCACTCACTCAGCGTTTAGAGTAAACAACGTTAACGATCAAGTCTATAGTGTTTCTGCTACGTAATAAATGAAAATTTTCTGTAGCTCCTTCTCAGGAGCATCAGCATCCTATATCCTGTATAGACATTGGGAGAATCTACATGCATTTAAAAAGTAATGGGTCACAAATTGAGCCATCAATTTAACGCCAAAGTCTGGTATTACAATGGGATCTCCTTGGAGTTAATAGAGCGTGCACATGTAATTGATTTGCCCGCATCAAGAGGTAAACCGATCAAAGGACTTATATTTAAGTGCGCATTGGACACTGTGATCGGTCACCGTTAATTATTGTTTTGCGGCAGCTTCAGATGCACAAGTCACTGTGGCTTCTCCGGCAGGGTTCGATTTCATTCAAAACTTACAGCCAAAGAGACCAAAGTAGCGACACAATTTTCTTATAGTAGTGCAGCCAGCTACAATCATCTTTTCCCACTTGGACTGTAACAATGAATCCTTGTTGTGATATGTACGGCGTGTTAGAAACAATGAAACGTATTTTATGTGCAGCCCACGGAGGCGAAGTAAATTATGCTGCCTGATTAACACATTAGTAGAATGCAATCGGTTTAAAAAAAAAATTACCGCAGCAACAGAAGGAATACGCAGCCTATACTACATTCTCCTTTAAAGCAACATCAGTCTTTACATTCTGTTAGCTAATCTCTCCGGGACTTTGGTTAAATTAACGAGTCCTTGGATATCTGATTGTGTGTGTTTTTAGGGGTAGGCAGGGAGTGGTACCGTGTTATGTCCTATCTCCTTGAGCTCTTTCTGTTGATAATTCATTGAGGGAATTTAATATCAGAAAGCGGCCCTGGGACAAGAGACTTACAGTAATGAAAGGCTCATCATAAACAGCGAGCACTGGACGCTATTTAACATGCAAACTAAATGCGAAATTTGTCGCATTAAGCACCCATAAAAGCGCAGCCGCTAAAGATCGAACCCTGTAAACAGCAGACCCCGTCATATCCAGTAGGCCGCTGCTTTGGGTTTTTTATGTTATTATTGCAAAATAAGATAACTTATAAGGGCAAATTCATCAGGACAGGTCGTTGGCGTCATCCCTAATCAACTTAACAGAGAACAAACATTTGCGTTCACAATTAACCTCACTGATTTTGAATGATATATCAACAAACACGCGCGCGCGCACACACACACAAAAAAAGAATTAGTGGTGCAGTGACAAAACTAAACGCTGGGATTGAAACGCCAGTAACATCGCGAAAAGATCTCTTCAATACGCGAGGAAATGAGCTGCTGGCAGGCGCCATTTCGATGCGTATACGACGGTTTGCAAAAATACTGTTACGCATGCACGAACACGGCTGTCACGAGTGCCCTCGACATGGTTAGATACGAGAAGCAGACGAGCAACCAACGCAACCTTATAGCGCGCCTTGAGACGATGGTTTGTGATAGTTTTCATCGCTGTATTTTCGTGAAAAGGCCGGCTAGCTGTGTTGCGTATTGTGCACAAATTGCTTCGCTAGCAAACGGAGCACGAGTTTATTTCGGTTTCCGTCCGAGGAGAGCTATCCGGCGAGGAAAGCAGCATGGATAAGCGACGGCCGGAGATGCCATCAGAGCACACGACTTGCTCACTCCTCGCAGAGCCGGTTCTCATCGCGCTACTTGCGGCTACTGAATTGTCATATGCCAGCGCCGCGAGGTTATTTCGGCTTGCAAGCTTGGAGACGCCCTTAAACGCAGCCGCATTTCGCTGGAATGTGGAAAGCTCAAGATGGACGAGGACGGACAGCTCTTGCGAAAGCCCAGTGCATGGTGTCACTCAGTTGTCGCTGACATGTAATTATATTAAATATTATAAAGTGATCTCGAAAGTGTGCCTCATATGACAATCAGCTCCCAGTAGTACGCCACTGAAGTGACCGAAACACACCATCCGAGAGCAGTTGGCGTCGCCGACAGGCAGCGCGGAGCGACCACCCTGCGACGGAGTTTGCGTTGTTTGCTCTTTTCTGCCGACGGTGTGCAGATATCCAAAACTGTTTTTCATTTAGCCTCTTAATATCCATGCATGCGTTAAAGACTTCGCAAAAACTATGCGTTCAATTGCTAGTAGAAGCTTCTTCGTAACCCCGGCGACAACCACGGCCAGCGAGCAAGGCCTACTGTCTTCATCGCTGGCAGTTAGTGCATGTACAGTCGAGAGAACGGCACGCCGTTTGAGACTTTCCCACATTTACCGCACGCGAAAAAAGACCGTCGTAATAAGACAGACAACTCCGCGAAACTTTGCTCTGTTGCAGATGGGCCATATTAGTACGGTAAACTATCCTAAGCGGAGCATAACGCTCGGCGCGCTGACTTTGTCGACAGCCGCCGATCGCTCGAGCCAGTGCGCCTATAGCTCCCGGTTGTCGAAGCAGCGGAAGTAGCAGCCGATGGCGCTTGCAGTGAAAGCGCCGCGAGTCATATAAAGCATTTATTTTCGTAAGCGTTTTAGCGTCTGGACAATTACGTCGCGGTTAAATGAACACACAGTTGGTTCTCTCTATGTACTCTGTCGGCAGCAAAGAGCAAATAAGGCGAGCCGCCTTGCACGGTGGTCGCTGCGCGCGGCCAGTCTGCGCGAAGCCAAGTGTGGACACTCGGCGACACATCGGCAGTCTGTTTCCATGACGTGCATTCGGCTCTTTGTTGAAAGTGTGCATGTGACTCGCACCAGTCCCGAGCTGGCATCACCAGCCACCGAATATGCGATATTTTAACGTAATCTTCCTTCAGTCGCGAGCTTCGATGAGCCTGGCAAATAGTGGCAGTGATAGGAAGCTGATACTGCCACACGCGATCAGTTTGGATGGTGCGCTTCGAGAAGTCGGAGGTCGGCGACATGTACGAAAATTAGAACGGAGTGACGCTGTCTTCAACTATTTTTACCGCAGTGACCAGGCAGAAGCCGAGAAACTAATCTTGCTTTCTAACCACTTACTCTCGCACGCACAGCGCTGCAGCTTTGCCTGCGTGCACCAGATGGCGCTCACTATATAGAAGAAAAAAATTAAATTATGGCGTTTTACGTGCCAAAACCACTTTCTGATTATGAGGCACGCCGTAGTGGATGACTCCGGAAATTCCGACCACCTGGGGTTCCTTAACGTGCACCTAAATCTAAGCACACGGGTGTTTTCGCATTTCGCCCCCATCGAAATACGGCCGCCGTGGGCGGAATTCGATCCCGCGATCTCGTGCTCAGCAGCCCAATACCATAGCCACTGAGCAACTACGGCGGGTGCTCACTATTTTGCAAACCATCCATTTCTCATCGCACACACAAACATAAAGAGTAGTAAGAATAGAGGCAGTCTTTCCTTTTTTTTGTAGTTTTAGGGTATAGATCAACATTTTCGTTTGGTTCGTTACGAGGAGGAGGCGGATGATGAAAAGGAAGGAAGGAAAGGTAGGAAGGACAACCAGACGCACGTCAGGTACGCTACGCTACAAAGGGGAAGGGCTTTAATTGAAGAAAAGAAATGAGAGGGAGGGATGGAAGAAGGCCCTATTGGTGCGAGTACATGCGGATGTCCATAACTTCACGCCTATAATCGGCCACTGGGGCCAGTCGCTTTCATGAAATATAGCACTGCCCGCAACGCTTTGTAAGCCTGCGACGCATAAGGCCATGGTCCGAGAATCTTAGTATCTGAAAACGGTCTCTTATCCAATCGGTTTAACACCCTCTCGAAAACGCCTCGTTCGTTGTCATAGAAATAACAAAAACACAACACGTGCTCAATCGTCTCTTCACAGTTGCACGAGTCACAGATCGGTGTGTTGGACATGCCAATAAGGAATGAGTAGCCGTTAGTAAAAGCCACCTTTAACCAGAGGCGGCACAGTCAAGTTGCATCACGGCGGGAGAAGTTCGATAAAATCTGCAGCTTCAATGTAGGATCTAGCCGGTGAAGACAGCAGTTGGAGAAAATCGGGGTGTTCCACAAACCTTGAGCCTTGGTTCAAGCAAGTAAACGAATACTCTTGCCGCATCTGTCCGTGATAGAGGTGCAGGAAGCGTCAGGGTTTCTTTACGGGCTGATCGGGCGGCATCGTCATCAAGGCCATTCCCGACAATGTCACAGTGTCCCGGAAGCCATTGGAAGATGATGCCCGTTTATGAGGGCTTGATAGAAAAGCTCTCTTGTCTCGAACACCAGTTGGTCATGGGTCTTGCGTCGTAAGGCTGACTGCAGACTCTGAAGGGCTGCCTTGGGAGTCACAAGAAATAACCCACTTTCAAGGTTTGGCTCGGGCGATGTAATTAACAGCGGCACGTAGTTGCAATTTCAGTTGCCGTAGAGGTCGTTATATAGGTTACTTTGAAAGTAATTGTAGTTTGTAAGGCCGGGATGATAACAGCACCTGTGGCGCTGGTGGCTGAGACAGATCCATCGGTGTAAATGTGCGTTCTTTGTTCATATGCCTCATTCAGTAATGACGGTGTGAGCTGACGTCGAGCCACTGTTGAATGACGGGTCTTTTTCGATATTCCCGCAATCGTGAGGCGTACATGTGGTTGTCGTAGGAACCGCAGGGGTAACAGTGGTCCTGGTGCTGGTGTAAAGCCATACGGAAGGCAACCTTGATGTGTCGCAACAAGTTTAGAAAATGTGGCTTGAGGTCTTCGTGTTGGCAAAACAGCAATATAATGACTGGGTACGCGACTTAGATGTCGAATGTGTGCTCTAAGGCTGTCAATCGTTATATATGTTGGAACCAAGTAGTATCTAGCAATCATGATTGTGGCGTGAGTCGAAGCGCATCGTGGTAGTCCAAGACATGTCCGTAGAGCCTGGCCTTGCAAACTTTCGAGGGTATGAATGTTTGTTTTGCATGTGCTCGCCAAAACCGGCAAGCTGTGCCGTAAAAAGCCCAGAAACAGGGATCTGTAAAGCTGCAGCATGGACTGTACCGACGTGCCCCAGGTTTTTCCGCACAGGAACCTCAGTATATGTATAATAGAAATTAGTGTCCGCTTCAGGTAGATGCAGTGGGGGCCCCATGAAAGATCCATGTTAGCACTGCGCTAAACACGCCTGCTCGATCCATTCCATTTCTGTGGTAGTTCTATTCGCATTATGCGCGAAGTCTCGCCAGCACTTCAGCAGCCGCGAACACCCACTTTGTCCTCGGCATCCAGCAATCGAACCAACTATCTGTGTACATGGGATCAAATTCTCAAGGTCACAACAAATATTCACCACACAGACCCCCCCCCCCCACCAAAAAAAAGAAAATAATAATAAAGACTCGTAGATTTTCCCGTTGTAGACGTAAGCACATGTCATCGAGGCGAAACTGTTCCGACACTTTTTTTTTCTTCCCTTCGTAAAGCTTACAGACGCGTAGGCGCGCCTCAGTTATACATGCCGATACACGGTACGCATAACGAGGAAGGCAGGCAGGAAGGCAGTGACTGCGAGCGCTCGAGAGTAGTGATGCGGCTCAAAGAAAAGCCTGCCCGGGTGCAGAACGGCGCTGCACGAGCGGCGGGGAGCTTCGCTCATTTCCATGTGAAAAAGCCCTTCCCGGGCCAGTCTGTGGATGCAGCAAGCAACCCCCCCCCCCCCCCCCCTTTCCCGCGAGTGTCGTCGACGACAGGAGGGGACAAAGGCGCCTCGGCACAACGCGCGGACCGAAGTAGGAACGCGCGCGTACATACACGCATCCTGCGCGCCTTCCTGCGCTCACCTGTACACGTGGGCACGACATCAGTCTGCTTGTCTGCGTGGGTTCCTCGCTGCCGGTGAATAACTTGTAGTGCATTCGGGGTCAAGCGTAAAACACTCTCCTTGCAAGGCAACTGGTCTGTTGGTCGTGAGTCGAAATTCATTTGGCCGCAAAGCGAGAGCGGTGCGAGAACAACACACGGAAGGTTGATTATCCTCGCGTTTTCTTCTCCCGTTTGCCAGTAACTAGCAGGGGATAGGGTACTAGAAAACAGTGCGAATGTTAAACGAAGCGAGGCCCGAAGCGAACGCTTGTTGTAGCTGCAAATAATTTTCAAATGTCTAGCTATCATCGGCCCCGACGACGTATACCTGTGCGATTATCCGCGTATAAGTTGTCCGCGTCTTCCAGAATGCTGCCCCAGCTACGATTCCAACATCTAATAGTGGCCGAAGGGAAAAGAGAGAGAGAGAGAGAGAGAATGAATTTTTCTTCCGGGCAAGCACAGTCTGCACCCAAGGTAGGCGGCCCCCTTATTCCAAGTAGCCGTGGCCCATGGCCATTTCCCGTGCCCATTCGATCAGGCTGCGCTGTCTCTTCGAGTCCGGGTCCGGTAGTTTTGCATCCCACTACTCTTCGATTGACGTGTTCTTTTTTTTTTAATCTGCGGTGACATGTTTTTGTACACATCCACGTTCCATACGGCATAGGGCGTCTGGAAGATCACAGTACGTACCGAAGTATGAACGTTGTGTGGGTGAAATTCGGTACAATAGGATACCATGGACGTAGCTGTTGGTTTGCAATTTCCTAAAGGTTACTGCATCTTTTACTAGTTAGACGGGGGTGAGGTTTCGGCTAAGTAATTCCAGCTAGCCGATAAGACATGAAAGAAAGAAATGGAAGCGTTTATTGAAAAACCTGTAATAACGACCGATTATTGATTTGACCAGGGATGATAATCAGGAGATCAGGGATGATGATGGCTATGTGCATATGAAAATGACCAAGTGCTTTAATTGTGCTTACATTCTACGTATATATAAGCGGTAAGTACGTGCACAGTCGTACAGGCGAGACGCACGCTGCAGTGCCCAACCATGAGCATCCGAACAGAGCTTCTGCGCCCAACTAACGCTCTCCGTCGTCATTGCGGCTGAGCGAGTTGCTCCCATAGAGTGACACGGCATTTAGGGACCATGGATGGCAGTAACTTAGTGGGAGTAATCAGTGAGTCATGTTTCGTATTGTTATTGCGGCTTATTTGAGTAGTCCGATTTTCGTGAAAACTACGGGGTTAACGTTCTCTGGTAAAAGACAGCGGAGGGGTTTGGATTCTATAGTCGCGGTCAACTTTCTCTGGCAATGAAGAGAAAGCTGCGGGGGCGGAGCTTCTGTACTTGCGTTACCGCGCCAAGTAGGCCGCCAGCGTTTGAAAGTGCTTTCACTTGCACGGAACAGGCACTGAATCAACGCAGCTTACACATGCGACGGTTTCGCGTTTGCCCAGACGCGGAAAGGAAAAGCCACAAAATAACTGAAAGTTTACATTCAGTGGTGTGTTCTATCTTATTTACCTGTCACTAAAGAGGTGTTTATGTTTGCTCTTCCCCAGCTTAAACCAACGTGCATGAAAACAGGGGACGCTTTTCCGAAGCGCTCTGACTTGTGCGATTGCTTTGCCTCCGTGGCTTTCCTTTCGTTGCCACAGAAAGTTGTCCGCGATTATAACGTGCCCCAACATCGCACCCCACTGCTTCGCGGATGTCACGCGACTACACGCGCACTGTCCCGCGCAAGCGATCGCCTGCGCCGTGAGGGAACGACGGCGCGGCGCGAACTTCCCTGGTCCCTGTCGGATGCGGGCGAAGCGAGGCCCAGGGCGCATGGCCGAGGCACCCCGAGGTCTGTTGCGCTGTGTCGGCGGCCGCTTCAAAAGCTAGCCTCGACGTAGCTCCCTAAACACTTGCTTCGCGCTGATATACGAGCCTCATTGGTGGAAACCGGCGGGCCCCGGCGGCAGCGGCCATACTGGCGCTCGCAGCGCCTCGCCGTGACCGTAAATCAAGCGCGCCGCTCGGCAGCGCCGCCTAACTTTAACGCCGACGCAAAAATACGGGCGCAGCGGCGTCGCCCCCTGGTGCTCGGCGGCGGCGGCTGTTTGGCGAAAGGGGTCTCCTCGTGGAGCGGTGGTGTCGCTCGGCGCTTTACGATTATTAATTCTCGCTGCCACCGCTGCCGGGACCGGCGGGAGATGCGCGAAATGATGATGCCGCGGAAAAAGAAGTACTTTGCGCTCGACATCTATGCGGCGCGCTTGCGCGGTCGTCGTGGGAACGCGTTTCTCCTGCATCTTTTTATGGACTTTAATGTATCCTCATATGAACGCCTGTCATTCTAAGGCAATTTTCATGTTGTGTCTTTTTTTTTCAACAAGGTTCCCCGAGCTGTTACGTCCCTGACGTACCAATATGTGGGCATAGTTAAGTAGCGTGCCGCACACTTTGATAGGCATGGGTACGTAGCCTGCATATGCGTTTGTTCGATTGACATCAAGTTATTACAAAGATGGCTCGTATCGCCATACGCGAAGGGAGCTTCCAAATTGGGCACCGTTGGCCCTGTGCAAAGGTACTACAATGCAGGCAATATATAGGCGGCGCACCAACTTTCGCGACGCCTTCTTGAAAGGGTAGACAGCCCTCCACCGGAATACAGCACGAAGCTACAGAGGAAACCCGTACGTGTTTCTCAGAAAGACAGCTTCTCAGTTGAGATTCCTCCTGGTCCCAGACTTGAATTCGCGACCAACACCTACACTTGCGGCATTGAGTTCGAAGAGACTCCGGAATTCGTTAAATAGGTTCTTGTGTTAAATACTGTGCTCATAAAAGCCAGACTGACGTGTTTTTTTTTATTTTACATATACGGCCCTCGCAGTACAATACAATGCAGGAGCGGGTACAGAAGTTGCTTACATAGGTGAAAATCAAACACGATACAGCATACATTAACATGCATACAAAACACGAAACTGCAGGAGTGTGCTAGTGACGGAAGAGCGTGCTACATGTACACGTAGGTCATAACAAAACGATATTGCATCTAAAGAATCTAAAAAATCACCTATTAAAGCGCACAAAAATAAAGAAGTCTACACAGGCAGGTGTTGCGGCTAAAGGTTGCGTTTGGGCCAGGGATCCACAAAGCCCATTGGCGAGTACGCGCACTTGTAAGAATGAAAGAAAACAGGTTGATTTCACGTTATTAACACTGCTTCTAGATATGGAAGCCCACTTCATGTGGGAGCATATTAAACGTCTGAGTGTACCACCTCTCATAGCACCAAAAATATCCGCTTTTAATACCGTCGCTTCCCTAGGAGACTAGACTAGGGAATCTGATGACTGTATCACGCCCAATTATAAATGTCGAATCGTTTGCAAAAGTACGCCCAAGCCACCTCACCGTTCCGCGAAATTCGCCTCCTATGTTCACCCCCGCATATGGCGCAACTACGTATACCTGGGAAACTGAGGTTGACGCTTTGGTCTTGGTAGCCTTCGACGTTGGCCACGTCCATGAATTAGTTGAGCTTGTCAGGTTCAGGTAGAGTGATCTTCGCGGTAATTGCCGCTTCTACGGAAGGCGGCGGCCGTTGTCGCATTGAAATGAGCCCCTTTGTTGGCGTGTCACAGTCTATGTAGGGACCCGTCGTTGTCTGGGCGCGCGCTGAGGACAAGACGGCCTCGTGGGAAACATCCAAAGAATGCTCATCGCCGTAATGAGGCGCAACACAGCCTTACAACTAACTAGACATACGATCATGGATTTGTTTCGCAAGTCCATGACACGAGTAGCTAAATAGTAATAGTAGTAGTAGTAGTAGTAGTAGTAGTTGTAGTAGTAGTAGTAGTAGTAGTAGTAGCAGTAGCAGTAGTAGTAGTAGTAGTAGTAGTAGTAGTAGTAGTAGTAGTAGTAGTAGTAGTAGTAGTAGTAGTAGTAGTAGCCTACACTAGAAGCTAAGTACAGCACTGTTGTTGACTTAATTAATTAAGGGCTGTCTTCCCCTTCGCTAGATACGGCACTACCATGTGCCGTCGACAGCCGGGTTGTTATATATGGCTCTAGGCTGTTCCCGTGTGCGGTTCTGCGCAAAACGTAAAATGGTGTAACTCTGGTACAGTGCGTGTACGCACAGGCTGTTCTTGCACGCTAGGCAGTGAGCAGAACATTTCTGACGTCAAAGTGTACAAGTCAGGCTAAAATTCGCTATTGATGTCAAATATGAGAAAGAAAGCTTTTTTTCACTAAAAGGCACAAACAGCAAGGTTATGTGTGCCGGCATCTATACTTTACTGGCTCTGCGCTCCGATGCCCTCTTACGCAATTCATAAGCCAGAGGACAATGAAGCGCTTGAACAAATGAACTGTTTGTCCTTCTTCGTTCTGTTCTTCTTTTTTTTCTTCTCTCTCGATTATTACTCCGCATACGCTCAAAACTTCCATTCGGTTATAGTTCTAGTGTACGTGCGCTGTCTGCGCGTGTGCCTACTAGGGAATCCCTAACGCGATCGCAGTTTAAGACCATCACTCTGCGCCGACAGCACCGCCGCGTGGTGTCCAGCTGTGGCTATAGCTACGCATCGGTCTGGTCTTTGCAGAAGTTTCGTTGCAAAGCACGTCCGTCGTTTAGTCTGGGCGCGGGGTGTGCCCGCCGAAGAGTAGAAAGAAGGGGGGAAATGAAAGAGGCGACTGGGGGCGCAAGCATTTAAAAGAACGAGAGACACGGCCGGGAGCAGTCATCCGGCGATGGAGCTCCCTGCGCGCGCTCAAACAACCCGCTCACTGTATACAGCGCAGAGGTTCAGTAAAAGAACTTCGGTTGCTACTTCGAAGTCACCACCCGAGCTGCGAGTCGCAAAAGAAGGCCACCATCGCCACCACCGCGTCGTCGTTGTTGCAGATTTTTTTTTTTCTCGTTGTCTCTTCGCGATCGATCAAGACAAGAGCCCAAAGACAGAGAGACGCAAAGCAACGGAGAGACGAATGGGGGCTCGCGGTCTGCCTCTCTCTTTTAATCAGCAAATGCACACGACCGGGGCTGAGCGTTCGTCCATCGTCGTCTTCGCAAGGGTGGGCTGAAGCAAGAAGATGGGGAGGGAGGAAGGGGGGGGGGGGGCAACCCGAAGTCTCCCCGGGGGACGTCTTTGTTTCTCGCCCCGCAGCCTTTCCACCTCGCCACTGCCGAGACAATGGAGCCGGCGACCGACAGCGCTCATACTCGAAGAGCGCCCAGAAGGGGTCGAGAGACCCTTTCCATTCGGAGTGCTTCCGGTGTCACCGCGCTCCCCTCGTGCCAGTGTCACCGGGGGAAAATATTGTCATATTGCGCACTCTGTTTCCGCAGTATAAGAAGATTCGGCATCCATTGCGACTCGTAACTTCTTTTTTTTGGGGGGGGGGGGGGGGGGTTGGGGGGGGGAGGGGCACGAGCTTAGGTTACAGAGAATAGAAAAGGATGCGTATGACAAGCTAAGGGTGAACAAGCCTCCATTTTATGGCACAAGAATTTAGATGTGCTCGTTTCTTGCCTTGTTTTCTTCTGGTGGCGTCCGCTGGGTCACGCGCCTCGATTTTGCCAAAACGAAAGTTAACGTTCACCTGTCGATGGCGACTGTGAGCGATGCTTATCAGTCCGTGACACTTGTTATGATATCCTTTGTCTCAACAGAAAAACCACAGACTTAAAATGTTTTTCGACTATGCATGATAATGCCAGGAGTATAAGGAACAAAGTAGACGACATTCACAATGTTCTGTCAATAGCAAATAAATTTGATATTATATGTTTCACCCAAACAAGGGTTATCACAAAACGACCACATACCTATTTTTGATGGATATCGCTCACAGCACATAACTAGAATCAATGAAAAGGGAGGTGGTGTAGCTATGTACATAAAAGAAAAAATGCGTTACGATGAAGAATTTGTTCAGATAAATTCTATTGCCTTTGAAATTTTGCCTATAAAGAAGGTTGTATCTCAGGGCTCAAAAGTGGGCCCACTATTTTTCTTAATTTATGTAAATGATATTGGGCAAATACCCGCCTCACCTGACTTGGCAATGTGTGCCGATGACACCAACGTGTTTTTTACATCCAGTGACATTTCTAAACTTTTTGTCAGCGTTAACGTGTGTTTAAATCGCTTGTCAATTTGGCTGAGAGAAAACACTCTTGAATTAAATACTGCAAAAACTAGATAGATTTTATTCAGAGCTCGAAACAAGTACATACCCAAGGACATTAACATTTATTTCAATGGTAGGGCAACTAACTATGGCCAAGAACAAACATTCTTAGGCGTATGGTTGGATGAACATTTATGTTGTGGTTCACATATAAGGATGCTGTGCAATGTCCTTTTTAAATCTGTCGGTATCATTACCAGGATAACCCAGCTGATTCCGCTTTGGCCCAAACAACGGTTATAAAATGCTTTCATTTACACTAAACTCTGCTGCGGAGTGCTGGTTTAGGGAACAACTTCAACAACAAACTACAACAAGTTAATTATTTGACACAAACGAATCCTTCGTATATACCGTAATCACCATGCCCATATTGTAGACCTTGAAATAGCTCCCTTATTCCAACACTACTCCCTTTTTCGAGCAAGCAAAATATATTAGAAGACGCTTCTGGTCACCATACATAAACGAAAATTATTCACCAAAACAAACAATGATGAAATATCTCGTTATCCAGTTCGCCGGAATACCAGACACTTACCGAAAACAAAAACAAATTATAGAAAGCAAACATTCACATATCAGTCGAGAATCAAGGAAGGAGAACTGTTAAATTTTAGCGCTTCAGAAAGCTCCTTCAAAAAAGAGCTTAGTGCACTATTACTCGCCGATGACATTTGCTTTCGCTAACTATTGATAGTTTGTTTCTATTGCATCTGCATGCATGCATGTATGACCTGGCAAATAGTTCATATAGATAGCATTTGTGCTAATGTTTATGTGGCTTCCTCATTCCAATGAACAAATATTGCAGTCATTTTTGTTACTGAAATTCTGTTTTCTTGTGCGAAGTGTATGTACGTTTTATATGTATTCATTTGTACAGATTAAAACCGCTGTTTTAACTTTGGGGTCTGGCACCTCTGTCAGGCCTTCGTGCCTTTAGTCCCAGTCTCCCCTTACTCAGACGAAAAATAAAGTTCATTCATTCATCCACACTATTCTTGTTAGAGACCCGCCGTGGTTGCTCAGTGGCTAGGGTGTTAGGCTGCTGAGCACGAGGTTGCGGGATCGAATGCCGGCCACGGCGGCTGCATTTCGATGGGGGCGAAATGCGAAAACACTCGTGTACTTAGATTTAGGTGCACGTTAAAAAACACCAGGTGGTCGAAATTTCCGGAGTCCTCCACTACGGCGTGCCTCCTAATCAGAAAGTGGTTTTGGCACGCAAAACCCCATAATTTAATTTTTTTAAATTCTTGCTAGAGACAGCACCACGTCGTCGCCAGAGCTTGAGCGTGTTGAAACTAGCACGTGCGGTGCGAAAGCACGGTCGCCTTGTTTTCTCAACCAGAAGGGAAACCACAAACTTTCGAAACTGATTGCATCGACTGTATACGTTTGTTACTCATGCACAAATGTCCAAAGAACGTGGGCGAGGGCTGAGGTGACACTACAGCTGAATGCGTAAGGCATCGCATGCGCCATATGGAGGTGGTGGGCTCGGCTGCCAACGACCGCAAGTTGCCTTTCCTTCCACTTTCATGTCTTATTTTTACATTTCCGTTTAAAGAGTACAGTGAGCTTTTCTTATGGTTTCCTCGGCTTCACACACAAAAAAAGTCATTTTCCTGTTTTTCCCATATAAAGGGCTTTCTGTCTATTCAAGATTCTTTGGTAAAAAGAATTATGCATTCACATTGACCCTATGGAAAGTTACAACCATTTTTTTCAACCCTGGAGGAAGACGAAGTGCCTTTCAGGCAGAACGCCGAGTCTTCCAGCTCTACTCATTTTGTGAATTTCTTGGACTCTGCCTTGAACTGCTGTTTCATCCTTAACTGCGACGGAGATGGACTCTCACGCGCGTCCGCCGGACTCGGCAGTGCCCGCGGCGGCTGCCTCCAGGAAGCGCAACGGCACCGAGAGCGACACTGACAGCGACGACACGATGCAGTACTATGTCAGCAGTGAAGATTCTTGTGACGACAGCTTCGAGCTGGTGCGGAGTCGTAAAGCGAAGCGAAGATTTCTCAGCGCATCATCGAATTCGAGTGAGTCCACCGTGAGATCTTCGCGCAATACCGAGGAACTCACCATCCTGTTCGCGGCAGTTCTCGCCACTGACAACCTAAGACGCCTCAACAGGCAAGCCGTGTCTTCACATCTAGAGGCGCTAGTTCCGAACGAAATCAAAGACGTCAGAGTGAACACCCGCAAGAACGTCCTAGCGATTGACGTAGAACACGCAGCTGCGTTGGATTCTTTGCGTCATGTCACGGAACTTGACGGGATAAAAGTCCGCCCTCATATTCCGCTGGGCAAACAAGTCAGTACTGGCGTAATTTACGATGTTGACGAGACCATTGTCGACTCTGATCTGTCGATCGTAATCAAGCCGGCTACCGAAAACACCATCATCACAAACGCGTTTCGCCTCGGCACGTCACGGTGTGTTAAGATCGTATTTAAGGGCGAATCCCTCCCATCGCATGTAAAAGTGGGCCACTTTCGACACGCAGTTCGCCCGTTTATACCAAAACCGCTGCAGTGTTGGAAATGCATGAAGTTTGGACATGTCAGTAGTGTGTGCAAGAACACTACCGTCTGTTCTCGCTGCACTGGGCCACACACCACTAACACGTGCGAGGCCAATGTGCTGAAGTGCACAAACTGTAGCGGCCCTCATGATGCATCCTCGAAGGAATGCCCTTTGATACGAAAGGAAATGGCCATATTGAGAAAAATGGTTAGAGACCACTCGTCTCACCGAGAAGCAGCAGCATCAATTAAGCGACGACGATCACGTCGCCGACGTCGATCAAGAACCTCCAAAGCCTCTGCAGAACGCCAGCCGCGTACATTACCACCAGCTCTTCCGCCCCGGCCAAACACAGTCAGCTCAAAGGACACAGGTGCATCGAACAGCATGGCTGCTGACGCTTGGCCTGCACTCCCGCGGCTACATGCCCCTACTGAGCGAAACCAGAGCTCTACAGCAAAGGATACCTCATCTGCTCCTGATAAATTGTCAGACCAGGATCAACAAGTTGTTGTCATGATAAGCTCTCTGATGAGTGCTATTCGTGTTCTTCTGGACAAGCTACAGACACCAACAGCTCGAAGTGCGTTGCAAGTGCTGGATGCCATCAATCCGGTTCTTGAGAGCCTTCAGAAGTCCAGTGCTTGAGGGTTTCTACAGCAGAACCATGGCTCATCGACAGCAACAGCGATCGTTCCGGGATGATGTCAGAAGTGCCTCCATATTCCAATGGAATGCGAGAGGCCTGAGGTCACGTATTTCGGAGTTGCGGCAGTTCGTGTTTGACAACCACTTTCCTATACTGGTTATCTGCGAACCGAACTTATCAGCCTCCATAAGACTATCAGGATATGAACCTTTTGTTTCAACCACGTGTGTCCGTTGTAGTAAGGTTTTGGTTTACATCCGCAAAGACCTTACGTATTTTTCCCAACCCGTAGCGCCACACGACGGTAACCAATACGTCTGTGTTACTGTGAAAAAGAAGAGGCTGTCTTTTACTCTTATTGGCGTCTACCTATCCCCAACCAGTCAGTTTAATAGCAAACGACTAGAAGATATTATGACTGCTACTCCCGGTCCTTGGATAATAACAGGGGATTTTAACGCCCACCACCATATATGGGGAAGCTCCAGGATAAACTCGAGGGGCAGGTCACTAATATCATTTGCATCAGGCCACAACCTATGTCTTCTAAACGACGGAAGCCCGACATTTCTGCGAGGAACAACATACAGCAGCTGCCTTGATTTGACTTTTGTGTCACGTTGCCTGACTTCGAGCGTGCAGTGGTTCACCGATATTGAAACCCATGGAAGTGATCACATTCCGACCTATGTGAGAATCGATGGACTAAACGCCGCATTACCGGTTGTATCTCGCCAAATCGACTGGTCAGTCTTTCAAGATCGAGTAGAAGACACCTGCAAGAAACATATCGCACGCAGATTGGAAGACGTAATTGCAGACGCAATGCAAGATTGCACGCGTTGCTTCACACATTCGAAAAAGCGTACAGAGAATGACATTGAGTTGGAAAGGCTTCGTGCACTTCGTCGCCGAGCAGAAAGGAGGTACAGGCGCACGAAGTCAATTCATGACCTCAGAGAAGCTCGGCGTATGCAAAAGAAGATAAAGCGGCGAATGGATAAGCTAGCGGATCAAAGATGGAAATGCTTTTGCGAGTCACTGGACCCCCGCAAGCCATTATCCCGCGTGTGGCGTACCCTACGGGGCCTTAGCTCAAGCCCCCAGCAACGACACCCTTTCAACGCCCTTGCTCTCTATGAAAACCGCCGTGAGGTAGAAATTGCGGAGGAATTTTGTGCGAAAGTCGCCGGCGGCACAGTTTTAGCCTTTGACATGACTTCAGGTGACATCCCCGGTCCACGAGATACAAGTATGGACGCTCCATTCTCTATGGAAGAGTTAGAAGCTGCTATGGCGCTCTGTAGGGGTTCATCTTCACCAGGGCCCGATGGGATAACATATAGTGCTTTGCGCCACCTAGGTCAAGAAGCACGAAGACAACTCCTCAGCCTTTTTAACAGCTCATGGCGAGATGGTGTCGTCCCACAGGAATGGAAACGAAGCCGCCTGGTACCACTACTAAAAACAGGAAAGTCACCGCTTGAACTGGCATCGTATCGGCCGATAGCACTTGCCAGCTGCGTCGGGAAACTCATGGAACGTATGATCCTCATGCGTCTCGAATGGTACCTCGAACACAACAAAATTTACCCTGACTCAATGGCGGGATTTCGACGAGGCCGTTCATCGATTGATAGTGTCATCGATCTGGTATCTTCTGTAGAACAACAAAAATCTCGGAAGCGATTATCAGCCGCACTCTTTCTTGACGTGAAAGGTGCCTACGATAATGTTTCCCATCAAAACATTCTCGACGCACTTCTCACAGTTGAACTAGGAGGGCGAGTATATCGATGGATCAGAAACTACTTGACACAAAGGTCCTTGTTCGTGCATACGGAAGATGGTCCGACTACCGACCACTACACGTGCCGAGGCGTTCCCCAAGGCGGTGTTCTAAGCCCTGCTCTTTTCAACCTCGCGCTTCTGGGGCTGGCTGAATCCCTCCCGGAAACAGTGAGTGTTTCAATATACGCCGACGACATCTGCATCTGGACATCAGCGATCACTCGCCTGCAGGTTCGCGCAAGGCTACAGCAAGCAGCAACACAGGCATCTGACTATCTTCAGACACAAGGCCTTACCATCTCAACAGAGAAATGTGCGTTAGTCGCTTTTACGCGGAAAGCAATGTCTGGTTATCCAGTATATATCAATGGCCAGCCTATCAGCTACAAGAAAAATCATCGGTTTTTGGGTGTCATTGTTGACCGGGACCTCTCTTGGAGCCCTCAGGTTGCCCACTCACATCTATTGTTCACATCTTCAAGTTCATCGCCGGCAAAACATGGGGATCGTCAATAGGCTCCATGCTACAGTTATATCGAGCACTTTTTATCGGATTTCTACGTTATAGTTCTCCCGTGCTTGCTAAGATATGCAAGTCCAATCTTAGAGAACTTCAAAGCGTGCAAGCACAGGCACTACGTGTTTGCCTAGGCCTTCCGCGGAGCGCTTCAACAGCAGGAACCATTATAATGGCTCAAGACCATCCGATCACGACTTACATCAGCACCGACTCGCTCAGGGCCCATGTTCGTCATGTTTCACGGATTCAATCAAGCTTTCTTGCCTGTCTGCCAGAACGACGACCACAGGCATCCTTCTCCAACGAGGTCAGCAAGTATCGTGCCTCCCTACCATCGGGGTTTACACCATCAGCACGTTCAACCTCAGCTTTGTGGTGTTTAAAACAACCTCAAGTGCGTCTTACGGTTCCAGGAATAAGAAAGAAGACCGACCTATCTACCTTGGCCTTGAAGCAAGCAGCTCTGGATTGTTTGCACACTTCCTACTTTGACCGAGTCCACATATATACGGATGGCTCTTCCACCCAGACCAGATCCACCGGGGCAGTGGTTATACCATCACGATCACTAAGCATTCGATACCAGATTTCTCACATGACAACATCGACCGGTTCGGAGCTTGTTGCCCTCCGAGGTGCCGTTGATTATATTAGCAACCAACCGGCTAATCGGTGGGCAATATTCTGTGATTCAAAGGCGGCCTTACAATGTCTTCTGTCATCTCTTCGTCGCGGGTCCTGTGAACAACTCGTATCGGAGATACGAGAACTTCACCATCACATGATTGCTAAAGGGCACGACGTCGTGTTTCAGTGGCTGCCTGGCCATTGCGGTATCTCCGGCAACGACCTCGCTGACGACGCTGCTAAGAAAGCACACGAAGGAGCAACCCTTGTTTCTATACCTTTATCGCGTACTGACGCAGCCCAACACTTAGGCAAGCTAGCGCACCGTATGACATTGGAGAAGTGGCACACACCTGATTTCACTCAACATCGATTGCATTCCCTCGATCCATCTATGCAACTGCGGCTGTTACCAGGGCTTCCGCGTAATGAGGAAACAATGTTGTGTCGCTTACGCTTGGGCGTCGCATTCACGAATGCATATACGTTTTTGATTGGCATGGCAGATAGCGCCGAGTGCAATGCCTGCGGTGTCGAAGAAACTATCGACCATCTACTCTGCTGCTGCCCATCATTTGAAAATGAAAGACAAGATCTCTGCACAGCTCTCAACAAGTTAGATAGCAAACCGTTCACCTTGAACAAGATCTTGGGACCATGGCCTCGTATATCGCAGCTACAAAAGGCCACAAAAGCGCTGCTGCGATATTTGAAAGATACAGGATTGAGTGAGCGTCTGTAATCCGGACTGAGTGACTGAACGTTATCCCCGATGGACTTTCTCTTCTTTCTTTAATCTTTCCGTCCCCATTTCCCTTTCCCCAGTGTAGGGTAGCCAACCGGGCTCAGTCCTGGTTAACCTCCCTACCTTTCATTTATCATTTGCTCTCTCTCTCTCTCTTTTTCAACCCTTGTGTATGCATTCGAAACCGAAACCAAAGGCACCAGATCTCAAGAAGGTCCGCAGTTTCAGCCAAATTATTGGTTGGCTCTCTTTGGTCTCTTTGTAAGTAAAGCGTCCCTCTCGCGCCTCCAGATCGTCGAAGCGAGTCGCACAACCTATCAAAATGCAGCTATTAAACTAGACGATGAGCTGGAATTAGTCGCACAGTAGGTAAAATTAGCGGTGCAAGGGTAGCTATCACCGATATAGTAAAAATATCAAACGCGTTGCACCTTAGACTGCACTATCTCCGGGATCGGGCCACCTCGCCTCATAGTCGAGAGAAAGAAAGGCCTGTCAACCAAAGCCTATACGAACGAAGGCAAAATCGACGTAGTTGTCCGCAAGAAAAAAAAGTAATAAAAAGCGAATGAAAGAAATCGCGGAGGCACGAACAAAATAGTGCAAATAATACAAAAAGATCGTACAGTTAGGCAACATTCCATCATCTTTATTGCCCCAATTCAGTACATATAAAAACATAGACGAATGTACGTCGGCCTTGTGCTCTTTCGCGTAGACCTTGTATCGTTCATTTTTCTACGCCCTTTTTTATGTTGACGTTGATTTCTTTTCAACATGATTTCAACATGTTTTTCGTCAGATAACTGCTTTAGCTACCAACTAAAGGAGAAATGCATAGAAACGAGTGGTTATAGGATTGCTGGTATCGGTTCGAGGAGGGTGTGGGTTTTGGAGAGTATTGCAATAATTTACGGTAAACATTCGAATAAATGAAGCACATGAAATAACCTATAAATAATACTTTCAATTTCTGGTATATTAGACAACGAAGGTGATGTTTAGATAAATCATTTGTGACTTCATATTTTCTCAACGTGCTAAGTTAGCTCTCTGAGTGATGCAATGTTCCATTTTGTGGAAATCGAAATAGATGCATAGACTTTAGCACTCTGAGGCACGCCATATCCACGCAGGCTATAAATTCATTTGGTTCAAATGCACTAAATTTTGAAAGCTTCACTTTGCAGCTATTCGGCCAGAGCCTTATGAAATTTTTTTTTCGAGGCAGACAATTGTTTTTATTATTTGAAAATGTATTATTCAGCCAATCTCTGTGCGTCATGGTTACTTTCGTATGTTGCGTGTTACCATGGCGAGGTTGCCTCGCGGCCAGAGTAATCATTTTTGAGAAGTTTGTAAAACAAGTGAGATTTTAAATCTCCATATTCAATAGGACGACGTCCAAGCACCTACCCTCGCCACGTTTCCGCAGCGCGGCATATGATGTGACCTTGAAATGTAAAGTTTAGCGACACCGTATTTGAAATGCAGTGTTTGTGTAAATGAATTTTTATTTCGCCGCAGGTGGTGAGGCAGTTGCTGCGTTAAAGGGGCACTCGGGAAATAAAATAATTTGAGCTGTATTAGTAATTTAACCTTGTACAGAGCCAGGAATGCCGCTCATACACTGCATGAGAAGTGGCTGATGTAAGCGAGAAAAGTTGAAAACACGAAAAGCGCCGGTGGCGCCACCGCCTTGATGTTCCCGCACTAGCACTGAGCGACGTCATGGGTCTTGACTGCGACTGCTAAATCAAACGTTTATCAGGCAATATGGACTACTGTTCATTCTGAAACGTCCAAATACTGGACCTAGTAATAGTTTCGAGAACGTTCGTGGAGTGACAACGGTGCAAATACGAAGGCTATAAAGTCTATATAACGTCAAAATAACGTATGCAGGCGCCGAGCTTTCAGCGCGAAATTGAAGAAATGAAACTTTGACCATCGTTACCATCGTCTAATAATCAACATATTGCTGCGAAATTAACGCAAATAAACTTTTAAAGCATAGTTCATTGCTGTAAACTAGATTTGGTGTTTCTCCCTAGTGTCCCTCTGAAGGCTTAATTCGAGGTTTATAGGCTCGATGGGTCGTACGTGTTGAAGGTCAACGCCAGAAATTCACCAACTCTGAGAACAAAGCTTTTAAAACTGTATGATGGCGCGAGCGAAGACATTCCAGCGAAAGTTTTTTTTCACGTATGTTTGTGCTGCCGTATCGGGTATTGGGTGATTGTAAGTGCTACGTGTAAAAAATGTAAAAAAAAGTGAATTGCGTTGTCCTGACATCGCTGTTGCCATTGTCGCCGTGAAGCTTTTCGCGTTGTTTTCAACAACCGCATTGTTATTTGCGCAGACTCCATTGCGCGTATGTGCCCTTTTCTAGGTTCTTCGTCATCTTGGTCATCTACCCTCTTTTGCTCCACCGAGGCTGTTTTCGCGAGCATGACGACAATAAGTTGCCACACCAACACACCGCCATTCTTGTCAAGAACAATTTCTATGCAACGCGGTTATTTAATCCTGGTCAGCTACAGTATTGCTCGTTCTGGCCTTTAACATGCATACACCGAAGCTACCTTCTCAGAGTCTCTGTGAAACGCAATGCCTTGCTGCTCAGTGCCGTTGCAAGAACCAACTATGTTGATGCTAAAAGGCAGGTTGGCGTGCATCGACCGATATTGTTATGTAAGGGCGCTATAACGTAAAGCTATTCCAAACTGTTTCTATTGTGTTTCTATTGGTCGAAAACATTTTGGGTCACCACCCCTTCTCCTGTCTGCCACGCAATGTAACGAAACCCGCGAAAGCTCCCCACCTGACATGCGTGTACATGCTGACTATGTATGATTAGAAAGAACAAAGGAAAATCATTTCTTTCCGATTACGCCTTTCCCACTATTAGCTTTCCGCGACTGGTCAAATTGTTTTCGGGCTGCACCCACTTCTCCGGTCTGCCACGCGACGTCACAAAACCGCGAAAACTCAATATGTCATAGTGACGTGTACGCACTAACGATGCATGCGTATCCCGAACAAAACTGAATTGTTTTTATATATAACCAGAGACTGTCTCGTTCTGAAAGTAACGGATGTATGCCCATCTATCGCTCTGGCACTGGCTACTCAGAGGCCGGGGAGAATGGATTTATTTGCCTACGATAAATAACGTTTTGCGTGGCAAGGCAAAGTCGTCGAGCCCTTTTAGCACGTATACGGCATCGCTATTCCAACTCTTCTTCGATGAGTATCCGTTTAAGCGGTATTTTAAGCTTCCGTTACGAGCCGCCGCGATTTTCGACCAGCCAACGCAAGCTAAGCAAGGGGGGAAACGAGCCAATCCTAGTCGTTGGCATCACCCTCCTCTCCAGTTATCTATACTGTCACTGCGCTAGCTCGCCCCACCAAAATTCTCTCGACTTCTACTTGCTCCTCGCATCTTGTCAGCCAATCAGATAAGAAGAACCTGTCAAGATATGCAACGCTATATATATATTTTTTTTAGTTATGGGGTTTTACGTGCCAAAACCACTTTCTGATTATGAGGCACGCCGTAGTGGAGGACTCCGGAAATTTCGACCGCCTGGGGTTCTTTAACGTGCACCTAAATCTAAGTACACGGGTGTTTTCGCATTTCGCCCCCATCGAAATGCGGCCGCCGTGGCCGGGATTCGATCCCGCGACCTCGTGCTCAGCAGCCCAACACCATAGCCACTGAGCAACCACGCCGGGTATGCAACGCTATTGACTTTGAAAGCAAACAAAAGTAACCTTATATAAAAGGGGAGAGCATTTGATTGCGCGGTCCAAATAACGCTGCGGGTCACCGCCCGATGCTTGCGTCGGCGGTCACGTAAATATGATGCCAGGCAGTTTCAATAGTTTTACGTTGTGAAGCCCTAAGGTAGACTAGAAAATCTGCAAGAGTTCTAGCTGATAGACTACAGACGGGCACTCGTGATCTCGTCGGAGAACATCAAAAATGTGGCATTCTGTGTCGTGGCATAGATGCAAATACGCATTTCACACATTTCCTATTCTTGAGTGTGTGACACAGAGCCTTCACCAGTTGGCTGTCATCCGAATATATTTTGCTAAAGCATTTGATAGAGCGTGCTATGGTTTTCCTTTTGAACTTGCTTAGTCATGTCAACATAGGGAAAATCCTGCTTGGTGGAATTAAGAAGCGTTAGAGTGGCGAAACGAGTAGGATAAATATAAATGCGAGGCTCTTATAGCTTCTATATATACTCACTCATTTGTAAGACAAAGATTTACTATTGCGGCAATTCTAATTTTTTTTCTTGCTAGACCTTTATGCATGACAGTCAATTCCCGCCATGTTGTAACAGGGCTTTATTTATGGCAATTCATCATTTACGGTTCTCACTCTTATGGATGGCGTTGCCTTTTTATGGCTAAAGTAAGAAAAGTGCCCAAGAATTATTGCACCCCCCCCCACAGTCCTATTCAACTACTGGTAATTATGTTAATTATGTCTCTAGTATTCTGGTTTGGTCAGTGGGCGGTCACTTCATCGCTGCTTGCTGGTATCCGCTGATATAATGGCGCTGTACGTCACCTTGAGCACTTTCGCAAGAGCAGTTCCCGCTGTTCTGATTGCGTAGCACAAAAAAATTCACCGGCGAGTATAACACTTACTAATGCGAAATTCTAGGGCAGCTCTACACGTGTCTTCATTTCGTGATATGTTGACTGGCACAGACAGTCTCTCGCGTGCGCCACGTTGCAAACGGGCTGAAGTGAGGCGCGACCGCCTCGCCAATCGGGAGATCGCGAGAGGCAGCGCGTGGGTGACGCGTGCGCGCGACTCATAGCAGCCGCCGCAGACAACCTCCGCTCATGCAACGCTTCGTTTCCATACAGACGACGTGCACTGCTCTGACGCCATCTCGTAGCCATCGCCGCCGCACAGCCCGTCTTGCGCGGCCCTACGCTTTTCTCCTCACGCTTTCGCCATACCCTCCTACTTCGCCTTCCTCCTCACGCTCTCTTCGCTACCGAAGTCTTTCATCTCCATCTGCGCCACGTGTTCGCTATTTCATCCTTCGCTGTGCCCATTCGCTCGGTTAGGGGGGACGTCGAATATCGCTGCAGGAACGGGCGCCTAACAGCTGCGCTCTAAAACTTCGACATACGGTTCGAGCATCTAGTGGGGGCAAATTATTCGGTTTTTGCAAGAAATGCACGCCTGCAATGTTGTTTTAGCAGAACAGCTGGTTTACGTGCTTCAAGTCCTTCCCTGTTCCAGGAAAAACATTCAAACCATGCACAAGACCTTCACTCGTTTCGTCTGTACGTCGCTCAGGGAGGAAGCCAATGCGGCCTGACTTGTTTCTCCCGATCGAAAACTGTGGTGCTGGCGTTGCATATTTGTCCCAACTGCCATTAGTGTCGCGTTTTCCATATTTTCTCGACGTCGCTGTTCTATTATACGCCAGGTTCATCATCCCTGCATACCATTATATTTGTTTTCTCGTGTTGTGTCGGTCTCGTGTGCTACAAAAGGCTACAAATGGGCTTCAAAACGAAATCGTTGACTCCGTTTTATTTTTTCACGCGAGATTTTCAACAGCCCAGTTATCTAGCTCAAATCGCGAAGCGTTGGTTGGCGATGTTACCGATGTATACAAGGCGCAGAAAGAGGTCCTAACAGCTATACGTACAGGCAGGGAGGCTGTGTTAGCGTCATCCTCTATGCCATACACTACTACCTCTCGAACTCAAACAATCTTTCCGTCATCAAAACTGTAACACTGCACTAAATGTACGTTTTTCCCTTTGTGCTTTTGTTTATTTTTCGTTTATACATTTATTTGTCCCGAAAGTTAAGATTTCATGATTCGTATAGCCGTCCACTCAATGGCCTAATTTGCAAGGGTCTCATCATTTAATCAACATCAAAGCAAAAAGAAAAAAAAAAGAAAAAAAGGAAACTGCTGTTTGTCGAACAACCTGCTGCCTGAACTTATCGCCTGTGCGAACTCTTTACGGTGGCTGTTTGTTACTGATACCAACCAGGAAACGCTTTTATCATTCTGCAAGAAGATTACAGATATTACGTATTCTGCTTGCCCTTAGGTATAGAGGGAAGCTGCGCAAGGAGAGGGGTACTTTATTTATTTGAGAAAAGCATATGAAAATCATAAGCAGGAAAACGCTCCACGCGCGCGAGCCCGAGTCACGGAGGAGCGGAGCGCAGCATCAGCGGGAATAATGCATGCCGAGGAGCTCTCGACCTTGAAGACGACGGCGACAAAAGGCGCCGCCGTGCGTTTAAGCGCAACCAACTGTGGTCGCGCATTCGCCCTCGACTTCTCCACTGTGTTTACGCGAGTATTCTTTTTTGATTATTTGCCCTTTCCGAGATATTTCGGGGACATTTATATTTTTCTGTTCACTTCCTCCTGAGTGAAATGTGTTTCCATCGTACCGTCGAGCGAGCGACTGTGACTTCGTCCACAGCTTCTTCGCCGAAATCATCGTGAGAGGACTATTTGTTCAACATTTTTCTCGCAGTACGGCCACAGCAACATTTACGAGCAGGAACTTAATTGTGGCGCCATTATTCCCTTGCGTAGCGCGTGAAACACGAATAAAATAAAAAATGAGGAGCATAGTTCCCTGAACAGAATAAGTATTTGGCTTGCATTAGTGGTACCCTGTATAGATGGTCCAGCACCAGCGCCCAAGAATGTTCATTATGGAGCACCTTCCATTTAAGGCTCACTTTGTTTTTTCTTCAATGTTTCATTCCCCTATATATAAGCTACAATTCTCTGTGCTCAGTTTTCCCGTGTCACTTTGCAGAAGGTGTTCATAAGCAGAGACTTCGGATAGCAGCACGGCAACGATTTCAAGTGATTGATTTGAAACCCGAAACATGCGCTGAGTTAGAATTTAAAAGACAGCACGTACTAAATGAAGGCCTGCGCAGTGGCTATCACAAGGCGGCCGGATACACGTTAACTTTCTGAGTGCTTCTCCTCTTGTTAGTGCATCATCAGCAACAGCCTATTTCATGTCCACTGCAGGACGAAGCCTCTCCTTGCGACCTCCAATTGCCCCTTCCTGCGCCAACCGATTCCAACTACCACCTGCAAATTTGCTAATTTCGTCGCACTACGTAGTCTTCTGCCGTCCTCGACTGCGCTTACCTTCTCTTGACACCCATTTTAACCCTAATGGTCCGCAGGTTATCTAACGTACGCATTACATGCCCTGCCTAGCTCCATTTTTTTCACTTAATGTCAATTAGAATGTCGGCTATTCCCGTTTGCTCTCCGATCCACAGCGCTCTCTTCCTGTCTCTTATCGTTACGCCTAACATTTTTCGTTCAATCGCTCTTTGGTCTCTGGGTAGTCCTTAACTTGTCGTCGAGCTCCTTTCAAGCCCTTTCACTTTCAAGCTTCTGCCCCAGATGTTAGCACCGGTAGAATGCATTGATCTACGCCTTTCTTTACAACGATAGTGGTAAGCTTGCAGTCAGGATCTGGCAATGTCTATGATAGCCTGTGTAAGTGCGACTGAACGAGGACGTAGAAAGACACAGATACACAGAGACAGCGCTACAACTTTCGATTATAGATTTTATTTGCGCACGAATCGATATATACCGTACGAGCGGAAACAAACGAGGCAGCAAAAAGAACAGTGCGTGTCGATGAACCGCAGACGTGTCCAAGGCGTGGTCGAAACGTACACTGCAATAGTTACAACGATAAACCGAGTAATCGTATCTCTTTTTCCCGATAGCGACATTAATGGTTCGCTCATGTACCTTTCCTGTAATCTCATAGGCCTCCACAATCTTGCTTGTCAACCTGCTATGAGCCCTAATTAAATTATGGGGTTTTACGTGCCAAAACCACTTTCTGATTATGAGGCACGCCGTAGTGGGGGACTCCGAAACTTTTGACCACCTGGGGTTCATTAACGTGCACCTAAATCTAAGTACACGGGTGTTTTCGCATTTCGCCCCCATCGAAATGTGGCCGCCGTGGCCGGTATTCGATCCCGCGACCTCGTGCTCAGCAGCCTAACGCCATAGCCACTGAGCAACCACGGCGGGTCTGCTGTGAGCCCTATACAAACGAGAAGTATTTGCAAACGTGCGTTTGCAGGGACAATATCGGCAACGAATGCCCGAATGACCCGTGATTACCCTCGTGACGTTACACCGACGCTTTTTTAGTCTCTCATTGATGCGCACGCACGCGCTACTCTTTTTCAGCCATGTTGTCTATCGCGGATTTTCAATTTTTTTTTTCCTCCCTAACTTTTCACATCACTAAATGCCCGAAGGTAACCAAAATAACCTGTTGGTTCAAAGCCTAGATATTTAGGGTGAAAAATCAATCTTCGCATAATGCGCGCGTACAGCTTTTCTTAGAGCCTGAAAAGGCAGTACCATTTTTGGAGGCACGAGCATCGAGCGACACTCTACTTTTGTGTGCAGCAGCTATTGTGGTTCAACCTCCTCAAACTACCGGGGAGAAAATTAAATGTAAATCAGAAAAAAAGGAAAAGATAGTACAGTACAAAATTCATGGGTTTCATTATAGATATAATATCATAGCGTAAGTTTAGTTACAGTTTGACGTACTGAAGTTTGTGAAATAATTAGGACTAATTACAAATTACTCAGACGACCAGGGAAGAAATGCAAAATAAATCAGAAAGAAAAATAGCAAAAAAGATTACCGTAGTAAACTTATACGGATGCTCTTTTAGTCTTTCGTTGATGCATCTCCCAGTTTGACCAACAAACCAACTATCCCGCCATTGTGTTTTTACCAAGTTCATGGCAATGTCTGCCGTATGCTCTCCAACCCAGTTTAGTTACAATTTGAGTTAGTGAAGTGCCTGGAATAATTAGAACTGATTAGAAATCACTGAGACGACCGGCGCCGAAATTAAACATAGATCAGAAAAAAATAGAAGAATACAGTACATGGGTTTCACTGTCAATATTTTATCAAATTATAAGTGTAGTTACACCTTGAGTTATTGAAGCGTCTGCAATAATTATAATTCATTAGAAATCACTGATTACTGCACACCAAAGCACATGATCGAAGAATTTAGAGACCCGCCACGTGAGCACGACTTTGTCGAAATCCCTGGAAACTGGGAGGTAGAATGCGGATGTAATGACGTCACAAATGACGCCACACACAAGAAGGTAGCGTGATAGTTAATGGGCTAATTAATTAAAAACACTTGCCTCCGCGTTCGGTTCGTGCGTTGCGTTACTCTAACATTAACCTGAAGAACACCAACGCTGAGGTGCGAGTGCGACTAAGAGATAGCTAAGTGAAAGATTCGGATCGCTTCTGATTGCCTTTTAAATACAAGAGCTGAGGGCTGGGAACGTTTAGATAAATATTTTGCAGATGAAACGCACATATTGGAATCGATGCGAAGCCAAGCTTTCGTCAAGTGGCCAATGAACTGCTTTGAATTTGTCCTTTTCGTTTCTTTTTTTTCTCCGTCTTTGGCGTAAAGGAAACTGGCACGCGCATGTGCCCTCGGGCACCGGTGCTACGCAAAGCGAAAAAAAATTTTGCTTGTATTTCGTGATTTTTCTTATTTTATTTTAAATGTACCAACCGCTTACAGTGCCACTGAGTTCCTAACTGCTACAATGACGCCGTCCTTGTCTCCGTTGAATGCAGCGTTAAGTACACAAAAGGGAATAAGCAATTTTTTCCCGCCGATATATGCTGAGTAGTGCCTGGAAATAGAATATCACAGTCAAGTATGATTTGTTATATTTATTTAATGATCTGCAAACGTTTGCGTCAGCGGTAGCACCATGTTTAATAGCCTCGTGTTATTACCACCTTCCAAATAGTTTAGAGAGCCCGCGTAAATAGAGACCCGAAAAGTAAAGCCTGCCATCAGTAGGCATATACTGTGTACTATATGGCAAAGTGGCGTGCCGCACTGCGTACAAAGGTCATATAATAGACCAACATTTGCGTTGAAAATATTCGCAGGGACTACATAAAGGAAAGATATATATCATTCCGCTAGCTTTTTTTACGGATTCGATAGAGCGGAAGCGCACTAGCAAGCGTTATAGGGTATAAATAGGGTGTCCCACCTAACGGTAGTTAAGGTTTCTTTTAAAAGAGGCGAAATGCGAAAACACCTGTGGTACTTAACTTTAATTGCAAGTTAAAGAACCCCGGTTCGTCGAAATTTGCCGAAGTCCCCCACTACGGCGTGCCTCAATCATATCGTGGTCTTGGCACATAAAAAAAACATACATAATTTAATTTTTTAAAGCTTTTAACAGAAAAGAAAATTAAGAAATCATGCTGCAAGGTACGATTATAATACCTACGGTGTTCCGTCGTCAGAGGTCTGACGACCGAACACCCACGGTCTTATAATCATACCTAGCACAGTGAGGTCTTATTTATTTATTATTTTTTGCACCTTGGATAACGTTAGCTGGGACACGTGATATCGACTAAGTGGTATCTCGGTCGCAACAAAACGAAGCGTATGATGCCATACTATGGTGGCTGTGTTAATGTTTTATTGCTGTGGCGACTCTCTCCGTCATGCCTCCAGAAAGCCTAACGAAGATGTCCATCAGTAGCAATATCGAACAAGGCTTGTCCCGCGAGCCAGCGTCTTGACGAGGCAACTTGTTTTAGACAAGTCCCGTTGTCGAAAAAACATTTGCCCCAGCCTTAACAATAGGTTTTAATGCGTAAATAAGTTACAGTGCTAATATTGAGATGTCACCGCAACAAACTTGCTTCGCCGATTGCTTACATAAGTGTATTACTTCAGGAGAGCATGAAACAACGTGGGGACGCGGACAACGAGCGCATACGCATTCGTCGCGCCTGCGTGACACGTTGTAAGGCTGGACGGTGTATATCGGGTTGAGTTTCGTAAAGCTCAGCAGGTCACGTGAACTCGGCATGCAGACTCGGTTTACGTGCAGCATTCGCCTGCACAGTTCTCGGTCTTTCCTATTACGCCCAGGTGTACGGGCGGCCGCGTAACTGGAAAGCCAAGCCGTTCCATGTTGCCACTTATAGGCGAACCGAAGACCCGCGGGCAGGCCTCCACGCATTCGGTGATGCAGACCGCGTGTTTTTCGCTCCCAGAAGCGCGCATGCCGTGGCAGCGATCCTTCACGTGCGGCGGCCCACGCCAACCGAAGAGCAGCAGCAGCAGGGGTCAACAGCAGGTAAGGCTAACCGACAAGCGTGAGGTGTCGAAAGCTCCCCGTGGCTTAGTTGCTGCTGCTCCGGCTACCTGTTCCTCGAGTCGCCTCTCGGCTCAGATACCGCGAATAGACGAGGCCCGCGTGGCCGGCCACGTTTCTTTCTTTTCCGCGAAGGCGTCGCCGGAGCGAGCGCGAAGACCAGGGGAGGCTGAGCCTCGCGAGACAGCGAGGTGGGTCCGCGCGCCGGGGCCTCGACGACGCGGTCGGCGGTCGCACGTGCGCCGACCGCGGGCCTCCCGCGACGACAGCGCGCGCGGGCGCGTCGCGGCGGGAATCGCGCGGGAAGAAGCGCCGAGGTTCATGGGCCCTGCGACGCACAAAGGGGACAGCGCACCGGCAGTGACGGTTGGGAGGAGACCTCCGCCCCCCCCGCCAGGAGTGCGTCAACCACTCCGGCTCCCCCTCCACCTGTCCAGTGTCTCTCCATCTCTAACCACCCGCTGCTGATGCACCGGCCGGCCGAGCGAGGACAGGAACGAGTGGGAAGGGCGGGTGCGCGAGGTTTCGCGGGATGCGTCGTCGCCCCCTTTTTGTTCCCGCCGCCGAGTGCCACAGGTGCGCGCGCGCGCTCTTCCTCCGATGGGGTCCCGTCGAGGTTGCGTCATGGCTCCGCTGCCAGAGCGGGGCGGGTTCGCGGCTGGAACCTCGAACCGCGTAGCCCGGCCCGGACACCCATTTGCCTGCATTCTTTTTTTTTTTTGCCACCACGCTCCTTTTTTCTCCTCGCTGAGCAAATAGACCGTTGGTGCTGCCGGTTGATACCACTGATGCCGGTGATGATGCTCGACCTTCTCACAGCGGGGATCCGTGCACCTGGAGGCGGTGCTCTTCTCTAGATTTGATCTGTGAATAAGCGGCGCCTACATAGACAGACTGTCTGGACGTTCTAATAAAAACTGGTCATACATACAGATAAATAAAAGGGGTGGGTAGGGAGGGGGAACCAACAAAATCACTCCCTCATAACAAAGCAAACTAAGAGGACGAACAGACTCACCTGCTCATCTATCGCCACACTGCAATACTTGCAGGTGTGAAGGGAAGAGAAGCGTCCTGTTCATTTTTTATTCGTTATGTCTATAAAAAAATATGCGGATATGACATATGAAGGAATGAGTGCGACAAAAGCGACAAAGTGAAACTAGTCCTCCACGAGGCGCATAACTAACGACGCTCTGCAAACGCGTGAGCGCGTATCAAGAATTTACACAGAGAGGAGCGGTATATATATATATATATATATATATATATATATATATATATATATATATATATATATATATATATATATATATATATATATATATATATATATATATATATATATAAGCAAATACTGGCGGGTTTGCTTGGCCGTATGTGTAGCCAGCAGAGCCGTATACTTGTAGGTAATTAAAAGAAATGACAAAAAGGGCCGAAAGACGCAAGAATACATTCGGATACCCCGTATCGGCCCCGCAGTTTACATGCGAAATCGAGGAAGGGAAACTGTGGCCTTTAGGTTCTCCACAATTAATCAACGCTTTTCGCAGATACACACACACAAACACACACACACACACACACACACACACACACACACACACGTATATATATATATGTGTGTGTGTGTGTTTGTGTGTGTGTATCTGCGAAAAGCGTTGATTAATTGTGGAGAACCTAAAGGCCACAGTTTCCCTTCCTCGATTTCGCGTGTAAACTGCGGGGCCGATACGGGGTATCCGAATGTATTCTTGCGTCTTTCGGCCCTTTTTGTCATTTCTTTTAATTACCTACAAGTATACGGCTCTGCTGGCTACACATACGGCCAAGCAAACTGAAAGGTGGTGTCGCAGATACGGGCTACACCTAGCCGCCAGTATTTGCTTATAGTATGTACAATAGCCCTGAGAAGCTGCTGTATCAGCTGCGCCGCCTGATACGACTGTTCTTTATTCTTTTTTTTAATTTCGCAATAAAAGATGACAAAGAACTACATACCAAAATAAGTACATCGCCAAGAACCGTGCAACTACAAATAATAGGCGCAACGTTAAGACAGAGGAAGAGGGCGAGTCATAGATTATGAATTAGAAAGCAGGCGATAGATAGAGGAGTTGGGCAAACCTAGGACTGCGTAGCGCATATAACTGACGGTCTCTTAAAGTAATATAATATGTGCCAAGGAAAGGGAAAGAAAAGCACCTGCAGATTGCACAGGAACAAGAGGGGGCCTCGTCTAGGAGTTCCTACCAGAATGCATAGGAAAGGAGGAGTCGTTTTTCTCAGCATCCACTGCGCTGATTTTTATGACGTCTGTTCCGTTTCAACTTTAAAAAAAAGTGTTTTCGTCTGCAAGAAACATATTTTTCATTCAGGCTATCAATTTACTTTGAATTTTTTTAGCGTGCAGCTCTTAGGCGCCCGTTCTTGCGGCGAGCGCAGGCGTTGGCGTAACCGAACGAACGAACACAGCGAAGGATGAAAAAAGGAACGCGGAGCATAGCGGCTGATGGAGAGACTGTGATAGCGTAGGGAGTGCGAGGAGGAAAATGGAGGAAGAGAGCATGGCGAAAGCGCGAGAAGAAAAGCGTATAGTGCTGAGCAGGACGGCCTGTGCCAGCGGCCTCTAGAATATCTGCTCTGCGGCGACGATGGCCACGAGATGGCGCCAGAGCAGCGCGCGTCGTCTGGAAGGTCTATACGCGGTGGCTTCTGTGAATCGCGCCCACGCGTCACCCACGCGCTGCCTCTCGCGATCTCGCGATTTGCGAGGCAGTCGCACCACACAACGCTCCGTTTGCATCGTGCCGCATGAGGCAGATTGTCTGCGCCAACAAATGTATCGCGAAATGAAAGCACGTATAGAGCTGCGCTCAAATTTCGCATTGTGTGAATACCGTAATTGTCGGGGAATATTTTTTCCTTATAGCGCTAAATTTGATGAAACTGAAGCAACTTTGAAACATTGTAACTCAGCAATAAAAGTCTATATCACATTTCCGTAAACTTCGCCTTTTGAGACATCTAAAGCGGAAACCATTGATCAATTATAGACCGTTCTGAAATCTAACACTAGTTGTGAGTAGTAATCCTCGTGCAAGACGTTTGTAAACGCAAACAACTTCACGTAATCTGTAACTTCATTTATCGAATTTGTCCGCTCCAGATACTCTGGCATATACAGTTTACAGAATTGCAATAACTGCTTTTGTCGCCGAATCACGAAGTTGTAAACTTTCTGCTTCATTTTTTTTTGTACTTACCAATTTTGGGAGATTTTTGTTAAATGTAAGATGTCTATGTTCTCCTTCCAATATTGTACATTCTGCTTCTCATTACATTCCGATTTCTACAGTCAGCAGAATTTACACGTCTTTCATGACGTCAACACATTTTATTCGCGTGGTTTCAGCCATAGAATACCGTTCAGCACTTGTTTCATTATCATCATCATCATCAGCCTGGTTACGCCCACTGCAGGGCAAAGGCCTCTCCCATACATCTCCAACTACCCCCATAATGTACTAATTGTGGCTATGTTGTCCCTGCAAACTTATTAATCTCATCCACCCACCTAACTTTCTGCCGCCCCCTGCTACGCTTCCCTCCCCTTGGAATCCAGTCCGTAACCCTTAATGACCATCGGTTATCTTCCCTCCTCATTACATGTCCTGCCCATGCCCATTTCTTTTTCTCGATTTCAACTGAGATGCCATTAACTCGCGTTTTTTCCCTCACCCAACCTGCTCTTATCTTATCCCTTAACGTTACACCCATCATTCTTTCCATAGCTCGTTGTGTCGTCCTCAATTTAAGTAGAGCCCTTTTCTTAAGCCTCCAGGTTTCTGCCTCGTAGGTGAGTACTGGTAAGACACAGCTATTATACACTTTTCTCTTGAGGGATAATGGCAACCTGCTGTTCATGATCTGAGAATGCCTGCCAAACGCAGCCCAGCCCATTCTTATTCTTCTGATTATTTCCGTCTCATGATCCGGATCCACCGTCACTACCTGCCCTAAGTAGATATATTCCCTTACCACTTCCAGTGCCTCGCTACCTATTGTAAATTGCTGTTCTCTTCCGAGACTGTTAAACATTACTTTAGTTTTCTGCAGATTAATTTTTATACCCACTCTTCTGCTTTGCCTCTCCAGGTCAGTGATCATGCATTGCAATTGGTCCCCTGAGTTACTCAGCAAGGCAATGTCATCAGCGAATAGCAAGTTACTAAGGTATTCTCCATTAATTTTTATCCCCAATTCTTTCCAATCCTGGTCTCTGAATATCTCCTGTAAACACGCTGTGAATAGCATTGGAGAGATTGTATCTCCCTCCCTGACGCCTTTCTTTATTGGGATTTTGTTGCTTTCTTTATGGAGGACTACGGTGGCTGCGGAGCCGCTATATATATTTCAGTATTTTTACATACGGCTCGTCTACACCCTGATTCCCTAATGCCTCCATCACTGCTGAGGTTTCGACTGAATCAAACGCTTTCTCGTAATCAATGAAAGGAATATATAAGGGTTGGTTATAATTCGCTTGTTTATAATGAGACCATTCCCGGTTTTCCATGTACTTTCCATGTACTTGAACATGGAAAGCGGAATTGGCACCGAGGTAAAGCTTCCTTTTATGGGGTGTGAAGATAATCGACATTTTCGGGACACCTAATGGAACAAGGTTTGAGACTGAGATAATCGCACAGTGGGTCGGCCGGCTCGGCTGCGGGAGGTCCGTATACGGACCCCCCTGTATATACGGACCCCCCTGTAATTCGGTCCCCCCGGTGGGGACCGAATTAACTATAGTTAATTCGGTCCCCACCGCCGGACATCCACCGGTTTAGAAAACGGGTACAGGCAGACCCCCGGCCAGACGTCCGGCATTCCAGGGGTGCGTTTCCTGGGAGAGGTTCGTCCAGACCGCTATGCTTGCTGTGCAAAAACCAGGACAACAGAAACACCGATACATTTCAAAAAGGAGTCTGGCGGTCCCGTGCTGCTAAATTGCCACTATAGGTATGGGTGACCTTCCGAGCGTCTGGAACTCCCGTAGTTGCCGAGCACCTGGCCGGGGAGCACGGTTTTACCTATTTTACCGATATGCACCCGTCGACAGCACTCATCGGCCTCCCACAGCAGCGGTGGGTGCTCGTGTGTTGCACCAAAACTGTGTGGGAAGAAGGGGCCCCCCGAGACCTTCGCAAAACCTCTGTAGGGCCCGATTTCAAGACGAGAGCTCACATAAATAGCCGAGCACCGGGCCGTGCTGCATCTCTACTCATTAGAAAAATCCGGTGGGTTTCCGGCGACACCACGAATCGAACTCAGTACCTTCCGCATGTGAGATGGGCGCTCTCCCATTTAAGTATACCACTGCGGTTAGTTGACCGATTCGCGCCGAATGAAAGCCGAGTGTCGGGCCGGGGCACGCCTGTGCCCATTTAGATAACCGGTGTCTAACCGGCGGCCGCGTGGCCTTGAACCCACTACCTACCGCAGCAGAGGCGAGCGCTCAACGACGAGGCCACGGCTGCAATGGGAAGTCAGCTCTTGTCTTCGTCGTTTGCTTGTCCTTGTCCCGGTAGGCGCTGTAATTCGCGCTAACAGTGGATGGAATCGGTTAACGAAAAACAGGGGTATAAAGTGTGACATGTCAGGTAGAGGCCTTTATCCTCGTGGGGATATGACATATACTAATGATGACGATTATGATGATGATGACCTTATAATGAAGGCGTGATGACTTTGTGCTGGAGCTGTTCGTGATAACATTGTAGTCAATTAAGTCAATCTTGAGACACCACTGCACCCTCGCACCAAACTGGGAGGCAGATTTCGTTTTCGTTCATGTTTTACCACACAATTTCGAGCCTGCGTGCACTGGAGTGGTGTGGGATTGATTGATTGATTGATTGATTGATTGATTGATTGATTGATTGATTGATTGATTGATTGATTGATTGATTGATTGATTGATTGATTGATTGATTGATTGAAGGTTGTTTCTCTTGCTATCGGTTCAAAACCTCTTTCTTTAATCGAATAGATGCAACAACCCCGTTAACATGTCCTCGTATAGTGGGCGCGTTCCCTTTAAATTTGCTAAATGCAGACTGTACCTTGCCCATGTCACAGTCGGCGTGGATACCAAGGCTCACCGGGAGTGGGCAAACCTTCGGGCAGCCGGCACGCCGGCCTTATTAGGGGCACCTCGCGCCCGCCGGGAGATCGAAGCCCCCGACGAACTCATGAATATTTTATGGAAGCCAGGGACGCAGCATGGAAGCGTGGAGGTGGAGCAGGAAGACACGATTTGCATGTCGTGCATACTGGCGGTGTTAGAGGGGACCCTCGTGCATGGAGGCAGAGCGAAGGGTTTTCGAAGATTTCGCGCCGTACGATGGGATGGGGAAAAGGGAAGGCCGATCAGTGCGCACCGTACGTGGAAGTTCCGTGCAGTGTCGCGAACACACCGGAACAGGGCTTCTTCGCCACACCGAACCGCTGGCCTGCCTCGAGGACATCCCAGGTTCTCGAGACGTGCAGCGAGCTGTCTCCGAAGTGGAGGGGTGCATCAGTTCAATATGTCAGGTTCAAGCCTGAAAATAACGGCGACATCGTAACGCCTGTCAGAAAATATGACCGTAGCGTGCTGTCGGTTGCGCAGAAGATCGTGCCTACTTTGCCGTGGCCGCATAGGCTTCGCTGCTACTGCACGGAAATGGAGGCAGAGCGCGGAGGCTTATGCGCACCGCACGCTTCCTGTCGTCGGCAGCACTGCGCGGCGTTTCCAATCTGCCCGAGGATTTTCGCGGGCTTCCAGAAAACTCGTAACTCGCGCGGTTCGAGCGTGATTGTAGGGCAGGAGTCTGTGTCGCGTGTCTTACTTGGGGCGTTCCAATTGATTTCGTCTCCCCCCCCCCCGCCCGCTTCATTATGAAGGACTGCTGGATGAATACGCTAACGGCTTTGCCAAGGGGTTTTTCTCTCATTCTTATCGCCGGCAAATGAAAAATAACGACGCCCGCGAGGCGAACCCCTTTTGATACGGTTGCGTAATTGATGGATGAGAAGGGATCCCTCATCCTGGCTTCAGCATTATAATCAGTTTTTTCTTCGTGCGTTTATTATTATTTCTTTATCGCGTCTTGGTTACACTGTCCCGCTGATACCGGCCGCAGAATGAAAACGAACATTGAGCGACGTTTTGCATATTATTGAAAAATGAAAGGAATGCCGTGACGTCTTTCCAACGAGATTTCTCACTAACGCGTAGACTCCCGTCGTCATCAATATTGCGCGCATAATTAAACCGCCGCTGCCGCACCCTGGCTTTGGCCAGGACGCCCTACTATGCAGAAAAGGCTGCATGGTAGCCGCATGGATGTCATAGTGATCGAGCTTCAGTAGTAAAAACTATGCAAGAGTTGGAGTGAATAAACTTTATTAAAGATCGAGAGTTTTTTTTTTTATCCTGTTAGTAAATGGACCCGCGCATTGGCAGTTGAAGGTATTGTCACATGCCGAATTGAAACCATACCCGTCCCCTCAAGGCACACGCTTCCTGCACTGCTCATGCTGCCATAGAATCACCCATCAGCACTCAGCGCCCCAAGCGGTCACCGTCACAGTCTAACTAAGCTCAATGCTGCTTAGCTTCTACTATTTGAGGTGAACCGGCAGGTATCAACATTCCATCGCAGAAGACCATTTTAGTAGCCTCCGTGGAAAGGGTACTATAGCGGATGCTAATGTCGCGAAATCCCGCAATTGAGTTTAACGTAGAAAAAAAAGAAAAAAAAAACGACACATCACGGCCGTCGTAGGCTCCGCATTGATTTGGCAACATGTGGCTCTATGGTTTAATGTCAGCCTAAAGTGCGGCTCGCGAGAGCATTCATTGAATTGCAGCGCCATCGGAATGTGGTTGCCACGGCCAGAAAACCAGCCTGCGACCTTGCATGTTCAGCAGCAGGTGGTCACGGCCAATCAGTCGTCGCAGCGGGCATTACTGCACGCTAGCTCACGACCTAAATCAACGTAGAGGACTGCTACGCGGTCATTTCTTTCACAAGAAGCTGCTTCGTCAAATAATATAACACGACAATGATCTAATCAAGCACAATAATCAATAATCTCAATAAAGTGGAGTTGCCATGGCAATAAATAAGTATGCATATCAATAACGTTAACTTCAAGCGCGATATTAAGCTTCCAGTTTGCGCGCGTCATTCTCAAAACAGCCCGAGTGTGGTACGCGAGCGATAGACAGTCACGATATGCTGTCGTCGACATTCTCATCTCAACTGAAAAGCCGTATCACAACTTACGAAGGTCAACGCAGGAGCAACTTGGCAGATGCTGCTTATCACAAGTATATACTGGAAGGTGTAATACCACCTATAATCACACGTATAATCGGGCGTGATTTCAGGATGGGCTAAACAGTTGCGTTACCACATAAGTACTCATTTTTAATGCTCTCTTTGTCTGTTTGACTCTGGAGTACGCACACTGCTTCCCCGTCCCCCTCCCCCCATTTAGATATATATTTTACATTTACAGTAATATCCTTACACTTACCTCTTTACTATTTTGTGGCGCTTTATTTTTGATTAATTTTCTTTCGTGACTATTTAATTGCCATATACGCTTAATGTGAGAATAGCAAAATCTAACGCCGCTGCACTGCCGTGACACCGTATCTATACTAATTAAACGCGACGGGAGGTACCGTGCGTGGTGCCCCATTTTCAGAGGACGCCTGTAACGGTGTCATTGCCGCAGATCAGACTCACATGAAAAATAAGTAAGTATTAGTGCTATAGCAATTATATGGACACTCCTTGCGCATTCCGGCGTCTGCGTCGGCGTGAGGTTTCGTGTACAGTCCAAGGGCGATAAAATCGTCGACCCGCGCCGTATGCTGTATGTGCGAGAGAAGGCATGCGAGAGTGAATCGGCGATCGCCGCTCAATGTCGCGCACGCAACGGACGAAAGCGGGGAGCAAGCGCGCCTCCTTCCGTCGCGCGCAGGGAGAGGGCTGCGCGTTCTAGTCCGGGCGGCCCGGGCGGCTGCGCGCGCCCGACCGGGCAGCTGTATCTTGAAAGCGATCTGCGACTGGTGCTGAGTCCGCGCGGCTCTGTATTTTCGTGGCTTAGTTCGCGTTGATGCGAGTGGCTGCACGAAAGTGAAGTCGCTCGCTGCTGCTGCCGCGTTTCCTTACTGCAGCGTTCTGACGGCGAGTTTCTGCGGTCATCGAGAGAGATGTGTTCATGTTTGCTTGTTCGCTCGTGACACAATGTTGCTATTTAGTTAGCATGCCTATGTTTACAAGTTTACGCGGCCGATAACAATACTACACTTTCTTCGTATAGCCAGCTGTACACTAATTTGTCATGGCAATCCATGCTACGCCTTTCGGGCGAAGCTGCCTCTTGTTTCATTGGTATACACCGTTGGTGCTGCCGGTTGATACCACTGATGCCGGTGATGATGCTCGACCTTCTCACAGCGGGGATCCGTGCACCTGGAGGCGGTGCTCTTCTCTAGATTTGATCTGTGAATAAGCGGCGCCTACATAGACAGACTGTCTGGACGTTCTAATAAAAACTGGTCATACATACAGATAAATAAAAGGGGTGGGTAGGGAGGGGGAACCAACAAAATCACTCCCTCATAACAAAGCAAACTAAGAGGACGAACAGACTCACCTGCTCATCTATCGCCACACTGCAATACTTGCAGGTGTGAAGGGAAGAGAAGCGTCCTGTTCATTTTTTATTCGTTATGTCTATAAAAAAATATGCGGATATGACATATGAAGGAATGAGTGCGACAAAAGCGACAAAGTGAAACTAGTCCTCCACGAGGCGCATAACTAACGACGCTCTGCAAACGCGTGAGCGCGTATCAAGAATTTACACAGAGAGGAGCGGTATATATATATATATATATATATATATATATATATATATATATATTGTTACGGTGAAGTGAAGGAAGACGTTGAGTTGGACTAGAGAAAGACGAAGTCTGGCGGTTGCCTGAACGCCATATCCATCATTTGTAAATATAAGTTATTTTACACTCGTGGGCCTGCTTTCTTCCCGCAACATTTTGGTGGAAGGTGCGGGGTACCACCACGGAACTTCGCAGCGGACGTCATCTACCTGCTGCCACAATGGCAAATCAACCGACACAAGCGACAACGCCTCGGCAGCCCGTGCCCACGGTCATCCTCACTCACCCACGGGACCCGGGAACATTTTGTGGCACGGACAACGTCGACGTCGAGGACTGGCTTACGATGTACGAGCGAGTGTGCGACAACAACAGGTGGGATCCTACAATGATGCTTGCAAACGTAATATTTTATCTGAAGGGAACTGCGAAGCAATGGTATGACACACATGAAGCTGACCTAACGAGCTGGGATGTTTGCAAAGAAAAAATGCGAGACCTGTTCGGCAGACCTGTCGGTCGTCAGCTGGCAGCTAAAAAAGAACTTGCGTGCCGCGCTCAGACGTCCACAGAATCCTATGTCGTGTACATACAGGATGTGCTGGCCCTCTGTCGCAAGGCTGATGACAACATGACCGAGGCAGACAAGATTGGCCATATATTGAAAGGTATTGCAGACGATGCCTTCAATCTCTTGATGTGTAAGGATTGTGCCACTGTGGATGCAATTATTAAGGAGTGCCGGCGCTTCGAACAAGCGAAGGGCCGCCGCGTCACTCAAACTTTCGACCGGTTGCCCAATACCGCCGCGACATCTTCTTGCGAAGACCCGCCGCGGTTCGTTCAGCCCGCAGGACCGGAAGAAATAACGCGCATCGTTCGCCGTGAGCTTGAGGCCATGGCCCCGGCTCCCGTTCGTTCAGACTGTCGGGAAAGCGTACCCGCTATCTCCCTTATACAAGCGGTCGTTCGGGAGGAAATAGCAAGTTTGGGCATTCCATCTCTCTGCTCAGTCCGCCATACCAACACCTACCAAATTTCTCCGACCGCTCGCTCCCGGACGCAAAGCTTTCCACCACTCCGTCGCAACCCAGCTGAATGGCGCACAGCGGATGATAAACCCATCTGTTTTAATTGTTCCGGTATTGGACACATCGCCCGTCATTGCCGCAACCACTGGTCGTCGCCTCCTCGGTGGTCGTCTCCGAGTCACTACAGCCAAGTACCCGACAATCGCACTTTCTCGCCCTATACGCCGACTAGGAACATCAACGCCGACAGTGCTCCACCAAGATCCAGCCGATCCCCGTCTCCGCAAGGTCGTAGGTCCCGTTCGCCTCTCGTTCACCGCTCTTCGTCCCCTTCTGCAACCGGTCGCTTCGCTTCGGGAAACTAGGCGGTGCAGCTCCCGGAGGTGAAGCTGCAACTCCGACCCGGCCCACAAATCCTCTATTGACCCTGCCTACATGTGGAAACCTGCTGGACATTGAAGTCGATGGCGTTCCTGTTAGATCTCTCGTTGATACAGGAGCGCAGCTTTCAGTTATGAGCGCTGCTCTCCGCCGCCGGCTCAAAAAGGTTCTGACCCCCGCCGTACCGTGCACCGTGCGAGTCGCCGATGGGAGTACGTCACCTGTCCTTGGAATGTGCACAGCACGTGTGACCATTGGGGGCCATTATACCGTTGTTCTATTTATCGTCCTTGAACACTGCCCACACGACCTAATTCTCGGCCTCGACTTCCTTTCGAAACACTCTGCCCAAATTGACTGCTCCGCAGGTGTTGTACAGTTGGACCTGCCGCTTCCTGCCGACGCAACCACTTGTGCTCCACACCGCTTATGTGCTGCTGAATTTGCAAGGCTGTCTCCACAGGCTGCTACAAATGTCCTGCTGACGCCCTGTCCTCCCGTACCTGATGGCGAGTACGTCCTGTCGCCGCTTACTGACGTGGTTTTGTCGCGTAATATTGCCCTACCGAGCACCTTAATTCGGATCCGCGAAAACTGCGCTCGCGTGCCCATCCTCAATTTTGGGTTCTCGTCACATGTTTTGCCACACGGTATCGCCATAGCGCATATCACTCCTTTGGAAGAATTTCAGATTTCTTTTTTGACCTCTGAATCCTTCCTCAGTACGAACGGACCTTTGTCATCCACTCCTTCGTACTCGACGCCTGCGGACGATGTTTCTAAGATGATCGCCCCCGACCTTCCTTCCGAGCAAACAACAGCTCTTCGTCATCTCCTGTCATCTTATCGGGACATCTTTGATTTGGACGAGCGTCCACTTGGCCAGACATCTGTTGTCACGCATCGCATCAACACCGGTGACGCCAGCCCCATTCATAGGCGGCCATATCGTGTCTCGGCAACAGAAAGGGCCATCATACAGAAAGAAGTAGACAGGATGATGGACAAGGACATCATTGAACCCTCCAGTAGCCCGTGGGCATCACCGGTTGTCTTAGTAAAGAAAAAAGATAACTCGTGGCGCTTCTGCGTTGACTACCGTCACCTCAACCGGATAACAAAGAAGGATGTTTATCCCTTGCCTCGCATTGATGACGCTCTTGACTGCCTTCACGGATCCCAATACTTTTCATCAATTGACCTCCGCTCCGGCTATTGGCAGATTAGCGTCGATGAGATGGACCGCGAGAAAACCGCCTTTGTCACACCGGACGGTCTGTACCAATTTAAAGTCATGCCCTTTGGATTATGCAATGCGCCAGCTACATTCGAGCGCATGATGGACTCTCTCTTGCGCGGCTTGAAGTGGTCTACATGCCTGTGTTACCTCGACGATGTGATTGTGTTTTCGCCGAACTTTGAGAGCCACCTGCGGCGCCTCACAACCATACTCTCCGTGTTTCGCAGGGCTGGCCTTCAGCTAAACTCCTCCAAGTGCCATTTCGGTCGCCGTGAAATTAACATGCTTGGTCATCTCGTCAACGCCGCCGGAATCCAACCTGATCCACAGAAAGTTCACGCCGTGCGAAATTTTCCTGTACCTTGTTCAACGAACGATGTCCGTAGTTTTCTGGGCTTATGCTCTTATTTTCGGCGATTTGTGAAAAATTTTGCGGACATCGCTCACCCTCTCACTGACCTTCTTAAGAAAGACGCCTCTTTCTCTTGGGGACCGCTACAGGAGAAAGCCTTCTCTACCCTGATTGAGCGGCTTACCACTTCCCCGATTCTCTCCCACTTTGACCCTTCTGCGCCCACTGAAGTACGAACTGACGCGAGTGGTCATGGCATCGGCGCTGTCCTCGCTCAGCGTCAACAGGGCCAAGACCGTGTCATCGCTTACGCTAGCCGCCGCCTTTCCACGCCCGAGCGAAATTACTCCATTACCGAGAGAGAATGTCTCGCGCTCGTATGGGCGGTCGCGAAATTTCGCCCGTACCTTTTCGGTCGGAGCTTCTGCGTTGTCACCGACCATCACGCCCTCTGCTGGCTCTCCTCTTTGAAGGACCCAACTGGACGACTTGCACGTTGGGCATTGCGCCTACAAGAATATACATTTTCTATTATATATAAGTCAGGACGCCTGCATAAAGACGCTGACTGCCTGTCCCGCAATCCCGTGGATCAACCGGACGATACCGATGCAGACTCGGACATCAGTATTCTGTCCCTCTCCGGCTTCCTCCACATTGGCGACGAGCAGCGCAAGGATCCTGTTCTTCGAACACTTATGGACCGCCTAAGCTCCTCTCCCAATGACCCGTCCCTTCGGATGTTCACCTTGCGCGATGGAACTTTATACCGTCGTAGCGTTCGTCCTGACGGCCCGGAGCTCCTCCTAGTCGTCCCCAAGCACCTTCGACTCACCGTGCTCCAGCAACTTCATGACGCTCCTACTGCTGGACATCTGGGCGTCACTCGTACTTACGACCACCTGCGGCGCCGCTTCTTCTGGCCTGGCATTTATCGCTCTGTGCGCCGTTATGTCGCTTCTTGCGACCTGTGTCAGCGCCGGAAGACGCCTGCTATGCCTCCCGCTGGTTTGCTTCAACCCATTGATATACCTACAGAGCCCTTCTTCCGTGTGGGCCTCGACCTCCTTGGTCCGTTTCCAATTTCCATCAAAGGAAACAAATGGATTGCTGTAGCAACCGATTATGCCACTAGATATGCCATCGCACGAGCCCTGCCAACCAGCTGCGCTACAGATGTCGCCGACTTCTTACTAAAAGACGTCATCCTGCACCACGGCGCCCCTCGCCAGTTGCTGACGGATCGCGGCCGCTACTTTCTATCGAAGGTCGTTGATGATCTGCTCCGCTCCTGTTCTACAGAACATCGGATTGCTACCGCGTACCACCCTCAAACGAACGGCCTCACCGAGCGACTCAACCGCACACTCACTGAAATGCTCGCCATGTACGTCTCCAACGATCACCGCGACTGGGACGTCGCTTTACCATACGTCACTTTCGCATACAACTCGTCCCGTCACGACACTGCCGGATTTTCACCATTTTTCCTTTTGTACGGCCGCGACCCCACCTTGCCTTTTGACACGTTGCTACCTTCCGCAGTACAGTCACCCAGCACTGCTTACGCTCGCGAGGCTATTGACTTAGCCGCCCAGGCCCGAGATGTCGCCCGTCATCGCCTCACAGTCTCGCAAGCTTCTCAAAAGCGACGCTACGACCTTCGGCACCGAGACCACCATTTTTCACCTGGTTCCCTTGTCCTTCTCTGGACGCCTTCACGTCGTGTCGGCTTGTCGGAAAAATTACTGTCCCGTTTTTCTGGTCCGTACCAGATCTTACGCCAACTGTCCGACGTGACCTACGAGATCGCCCCACTCGGTCAGCCTTCCGTGCCTCCCAACTTAACCAGTGATGTTGTTCACGTCACCAGGCTCAAGCCCTATGTCCCCCCAATAAGTGAGGCTGTTTAACTTGCACCGGGACGGAGCTCCCCCACCGGGAGGGTGATGTTACGGTGAAGTGAAGGAAGACGTTGAGTTGGACTAGAGAAAGACGAAGTCTGGCGGTTGCCTGAACGCCATATCCATCATTTGTAAATATAAGTTATTTTACACTCGTGGGCCTGCTTTCTTCCCGCAACAATATATATATATATATATATATATATATATTGCTTTATATGAATTGGTTCACCTGAAGCAAGAAAGGTGTAAATATTCGTACGAGAGGAATATAACTGGCCCCATAGTATATATCAAAATGGTCGCTGTTGTTTATCTGGCCGTGGGGAGGCTGTGAGTATCAGTGCGTAAGCAATGAAATCACTCTTCGTGTATGCTATGGACCCCAGCCGTAGTGCTGTCAAATTCGCCATCTCGTCAGCTCCCACTGGCTCAAAAGGAGGCCGCGCGCTATATTTGATTGGCTCACTGTCAGGAGGCAACAACATGGCGGAACTTGACCAGCTGCTTTCGAATAACCGTGTATGCATGCCTTCTCTACGTGGGATATGTAAGACGACGATGGCAACTACGACGACGATGACGACGATGATGATGATGATAATGACGATGAACGCTGCTTCTCTACAGTCGCAACCTAACATGGTAGTTACTCTAGGACCACTCAAACCGACGCACGGTGGCACAGCTGGTATCAGGAAACGCTAAGAAAAGCTTGAAACTTTTGAAAAAATGTGCCATGCAAATAAGAGGTTGATGAATGCTTGCCTTACATCGTGATAAGCTCTTAGTAATAGATCCTAGTAACTTGAATTCGTAAATATATACAACGAGAAGACTCGTAAAGCAAAGTAAGTGGTAGGAGAAGTGAGTGCAGTGGCGTAGCTAGGTCGTCTGGCACCCGGGGCCCGTAGGTCTTCTTTCACACCCCCCCCACCCTCCCCCGGGTTGTAGCCGGCAGTAAGAGGGGTGTCTTCAGACGTAATGACACCCCCCCCCCCCCCCAACTGGCCCCTTGTACCCGGGGCCCACGGCCCCCCTGCCCCCCCTGTTGCTACGCCACTGAGTGAGTGTGAAAAGCCCTGGCGTTATTTGTGCACTTTACTGGCATAAGTACACTGGGCATATACGTTTCCTCATTTGAAAATTAAGTGCTTTTGGTAGTGAGATGACATTCATGATTAAATGTCTCTGAAGGGGGAAATTATTTGCTAGTTGCTACAGCCTTTTAAGCAACCTCAAGCCCCCCTCCCCTCCCCCCCCCTGATTTTTTTCTTGTTCTGAGAAGCACTTTGACCTTAGTAGAGTTTATCCAATTTTGTTGCATGGCACTAATTCGACTGCAGTGCTCCATTCCGAAGAATTTTGTCTATGTTCGCTTTTTAGCCTCCAACCTTAGATGTCGCTCTCTTTTTCTTTCTTGTTTCATGCAGTTGGTGTGTGCCCGCTGCTGGTGCCGTAGGAGGAACCATGCTGTAATCCGGCGTCATCTGATTGGACGAACAACAAAGGAAAAACAAATAAATAAAACCTGGGGCACTGCATTTCTGGCGATGATGACCCGAGCTTCTGGAGCATTAATTATTCGCTGCATAGACCACTGATTTCCTTGACGTCATGGCACGGTGATTCACGATTAGAAAATTAACCAGCTCCTTCATTCCCACATCAATCTCTATACGCACCTTCAGTGCTTCATTATAGAATGAGTCATCCTACATTGGGTGTGGGATATTGAACTTAGCGGCACCTATGCTTGGAAAATCCTGGACGAGGGCAATCTTATTTTTTTAACTGCGAGGCTTTCTTTCTTAAAAACCCATACAGGTTTTCTTTGTAGCTTTGTGCTACAGTCGATTGGATTAAGATTTCTCCCTCTTATCAAGGGCGCCTGCAACAATATGATAATTTATGCATTTGAAAAAAAAATTACAGCGCACTAAGCTGCCCTGTAATAAATGTTGCTTCGTAGGTTGCTTCTTTTCCAACGTTTTCTGAACCTGATTGCAGATACACAGACAAACAATTATTTCTTCTCTTTTTCTTCGTATATACAAGTGAACGCGGGTTGGCCTGCTTTCATGCAACTCCGTGGCCAGAAAAAATTCACGCACGCGCAACCGGCACACATATGAATGAGATATCGTGCCTGTGTTGGCTTTCCCGTTTAGCAATGCCGTGACGGCAGGTGCCGGGCGTTGCATCTGGTAAGTGCGCCAGCAGGTGGTGCCGTAGACCTCGACGAGGAGCAATAGGGGATCAGAAAATTTGGGCGTGGTAGTTCATAGTGTTTTTTTGTGTGTCTTTTTTCATTGTTTAACCTAGGTAGAATATTAGAAAGTATAGCAGCAAGAGCTTGGTGGTGCAACCCACCGCCCCGTTCCAAAGGGGACGCTCATAACATCCATCCATCCAGGAGCGCAATCTTCGTCGGTGACATGAGCTTCAAATCGTGCCAGGATAAACTCGTCTTCTGTACCACCGCCTCCATTTCCACCCCAACGTCCACCCCCACCTCCACCACCACGATTATCAAGCGCAGCCCCAACAAACAAAGACGCACGTCCATTCGCAGCGACATCAGCGCGTACTGCGCAGCGAAATAAGTTTTCTCCCGCAGATTGCGTTCAGGCTTCTTCTCGAGTTACTTACAATCCGCAGCAGAGATTTTCGCCCGTTTATGGCGGCAAAGGCTACGGAAGAAAACAACGAATTTCACTGCGTTCACGTGATGGACACGCTGCTTCTCTTCGTCCGTGCCAAGGCTCCCCTCACCACCGCGCACCCGTGTGGCTCCCCCCCCCCCCCCCCCTTAACGTCAGCAGGCACGCGCGCGCGCTTGTCCTCCACGGTCGACGCGTCCACCACCGTGAACGGCGTTGACGGTCGCGCAGGCCCGCACGCACGGTAGTTAGCGTGGTCGCGTGCCGCGTGCAGATCGTCCGGGGCTCACGGTCGGACGCGCATCGCCGTGATGGCCGTCAGGCATGCGACCGCGCACGCCACGCACGCGTCGCGAGTTTGCCTCCCCCTTCCCCCTCCCTCCCTCTCCTCCGTTCTTTTCTCCTCATTCTGGGCACATTTCACGTAACCGTGGCGTGCCACACTATGTGACCGCGGACCACCTGTTATCCGAGTTCCAGCTTGTCCGTAAGCGCATTACAGTTCGCAAAATAATGGGTTACCACGGAAGGGTGCGGCAAAAAGGCCATGTTGGTAGCGACATCTTGCGTCTGGCTCTCAAGATGTCGCTATCAAGGGAGCACACGAATATACTGCTGCAGTGACCTATTCTATTCTACTTCACTGCTGTCAGTGTATAAGGTGTCGCTCGCGACACGGTCGTTCAAATGTAGTCATTTTATTATTTCCCTTTCTACTATAATAATCGCACGCTATATATCTGCACTGCATTACACGCTTTCCGCAACACAATCGCGGCCGTCGCCTTGGGTAGGCCGCGGGTGCAGCGCACGGCAGAAGAGGCTGCCGTACGCGAACATAAGCGCGAGCGCGACGCCCCCGTAAGGCCGTTCTCGTGTATCGGCCACGGCATGCAGAAACCATTTGGGAGACGCCTGTGCAGTCGAGATGCCAACACCAGTAGGCATCTGGTGTTGGCAGACACAACTTGCGCTTCCAGTAAACTTTATGCGCATGCGCTTCTCTTGCTGAGCTCGTCGCTTTGCGTCGTTGTCAGGCACTGACCGGCCGGCCAGTCGACGCTGGCGCGGTACTGCGAATGTAAAATGTAGCGTTCTACGCAGATGTGTAAGTTGGCTTTGGTGCAGCGTGTTTTCGGTGCTCACGGACGAATCAGTCCGGCATAGAAAGCTTCGCTTTCAAAGTTTGGGCAGGAGGGATGTTTAGGTTTGTACGCGTATTACTGTTTCTGGAACAGCGGAGACTGGAGACATCGCAACAACGGAGACGGAGACGATAGCATCAGCGCTGGCCGCGCCATCTTGTCGCCTTGATGCGTGGGCGCTCTGCCCATTGCATGTGTTGCACAGCGTGTGCCCCGACGGTAATCGAATACATGGCTGACATTGTCGAAAAACCGTACCTCCACCTAGCGGCCGCGGCCACTCGGTCAGACCACAAACGGCAGCTGGAGAAGGGCTTTGTCTTTGAGTTTCCGCATAACATAAATGTGTTTTCTCGTCTATTAGAGTTACAATACGAAGCTATCATGTCTGCAGCTTGTGTGTAAGTCGTTCTTTATGAATTCCCTACAGCAATTCACCTCAAAAAACTGAATTAATTCAATAAGGCACTTTCCTCTATGCTGCACTTCTGCCCACGTGCAGGCGGTGGGTGTCTAATATCGGCAGCAGCTTCGCTGTACATACGCTTTTACAAAGCCCCGCACCCAGTCAGCCCGGGTAGAGGGGGGGTGCCGGGGTCAATGTACACACTGATGCTGGGTTGATAAGTACATGAAAGCTCTGGGACGCGAAACCTCCGGGTGTCAGCTCCTCTTCCCATCTGGCAACGGCACAGGGTGGTATGGAGGCGGATGTATCATGATCCCTCTATTTTTAACGCGGAAAGGGTAATCAGAAAAGAAAGCCGCGGTTTCGGACGAAAGGCGAATTATTTATTGCGTGAGCAAATTATTTGACAGCCGTACAATGCAAGGTTAGTCTTTTTATCAGCTGCGTAAGCTGCTGTAAACATTTCCGTACTAACCAAATTAACGAGCACTCAGTCACGCGTCACACAGGGAAACACGAGCACATCTCACTCGATGACCCCGGGCACTCGCTGTGTGAACGCTACCGTGATGAACAGTGGGAGCTGCGGCGAGCGAATTCTCCTTCGTGCTGCCTCTCGTTTCAACGCGAGCTAGGCGCGCGAGAGCACAGAGCGCGCGAAGCTATGCGCTATCTCAGGTCTGCCAGCCTTCGAACCCACCGCAGATTGCCTCCAAGACGCGCTCAGTCGCCGCAGCTGGAGGAGATGCGCACTAACCTGCTCCCTTCCAACCGCCCGCCCTCCAAGGGACCGCACATCTCCCCTCTCCTCTCCTTGCGCGCGTGACAAGACGGCGCGCACACTCCCCGCTTTCCTCCCTTGCGAGCGCGAGAAGCCACCGCGCCATCAAACATCAACCTGTTTCATTATGGCCTGGGACAATTACGAAGGCGATATTATATGACATAAGGGATAACGCTTTAAATCCTATCCCTGCGTGTGTTGGCCCAATGAAAATTTGGTATAGACTTGTATAGATCTTTGTAGTACCAAACTCGGACGCAATTTCGCAAACAAATCTCAGCTTTTTCGTCGGTGGCAAGGCGATTTATTCTGAGATCGTTGACTATTACAGCCAATATTTCTGCCTATAAGCACCTTAAGAGCTCGCTCCTCAGGCTATATGTTAATTACCTGTCTCAGTGATAGGCTAAAGCCATAATAAGTACATTTTCATTAACTGTAGAACTTACTCTTGAAGCGTGCTTTGACTCTCATAGCCTCGCTAGAAAGTTCTAGAGTAATTCCGAGAACAAATGTCCAGGTCTACTGGCGACAAATGCAAGAATTAAAATGACGTTTCAGGACAAACACAGGCTTCTCGCATAGTCGAGGCTCAAGTTAATTCTATGAGTGCGGAAGACTATTAGTATGCCTGCTTCCTGTAACAATTTCAGTGTGATTGAAAGCGCACTTACGCTTTCTGCAACTATTAAGGCCACGGGAGCAATGCAATCCCAAGGACAACATTCTCGCTTTTCACTGAAAGCAAAAAAGTAGTGTCTGACTGCCCGTTTTCAGCCCTCACCGCTTTTGTGGAACACATGCGAACAATTATAATATTCATTCGTTCCACAGTCTGTAAACAGTAGTCTTGGTTTGTCGGATATTACTTCCCTCCGTCCCGCAAAACTAGAAAACGTGAAGCAGTGTCAAGGCAAGTGCGTTTGGAAATAAGCCGGCTCTCATGCATTAAGTCATCCGTTCCATATTATTCCGTATAGTATAAACTGCTACGGTCTCAAGGTTCTTCCCTCAAAGAGGCGCGCGCGGAAGGTCACGCAGTGTTGGGCGTAACAGCGTTAACAACATATCAGTTTAACGTTTATGTTTGCCTCGTGAGCTGCCTCGTGAGAAGAGACAATAACTGAATAAAGAAAAAGCTAAAGATCCCTTCCTTGATAACAGTGCTCTTCTGTGCCACACACACAAAAAATCTTTTTTATCTGCCGCTAACGGGAGAATGCTGCTGCCAATTTTAGCCTACAAGGTAAGGAATACACCCGTGAGGGTGTATTGAATGTTGAAACGCACTGTTGGACTCTTAAAATTAATAATTTTACCCTTTGTACGGAACACCCTTTGTACACCCTTTTATTAATTTCTGGGGGTTAGAAGCGCGTTTTGTGCGAAACATACCCCTTACAAAATTTAACGATGCTCGGTCACTTCAACATTTCAGGAAAGTAAAAACCCATACGGGTTTGTTTCCAAGCGGTTTGCGCCAAGTCGTTGATCGAGCACTCATATGGGCGAGCAGGCTATGAATGTCATCGTGCTACTCCATGGGCTGTTCGTCTCCGGCGATGAAGAGCAGAAGCCGAGCTGTTTCTTTTATTTCATATCCTGCCTTTTGATTTTCGTCACTGATTCCGTTTATGTTAAGTTCGGTGCTGATTTATAGATCAGCTGCCACGCATCAGCGACTCATGCATAGCGCGACATTTAATCGCAGTTCTTCAGGCGGATTCTATTTTTGGTGTAGCATTAGCCCCAGCGCAATATTATGCGCAGTAGGACTTGCAGTGTTTTGCAGGCAGTATCATTTGGAGTGACCATTCGCAGGTACATGTTGAGCAATGTACTATATATAAGAACGCAACATTTATCGCAGAGATGCCGCGGCGCGGGTGGTAAAGTGGGAAGAAATAATTATTATGTATATATCTCTCGCGTTCCTGCCTTTCAGATCTTTCTGCTAGCTTCGCCTAAATCATTTCGCCTTGGTGCTGGTTTCTAGATAAACAAAATCGGGGCGTCAGCTTCAGCTAGAGACGCCAGCGTGTTGTTTAGGTGCAGTGTTATTCTCTGTGAAAGTCTTCTGAGAAAGTGTTCTCTGAAAGTGGCTTTTCTTCGCTTTAATTTTTTTCATACACGCCTCGGAAAACACCTTGGCATTCAGTCGGTGGGCATCCGAAAGCCACGTCACAGAATAAAATATATCACTGTAAAGAGGGAACGTAGTGTGCATTTAGGGCAAATTGGCTTTCGGGGAAAGTGTGCAATTCCGAAACATCGCCCATCTGTATGTGTGTTAGTTCGCTCAAACGCCCTCTTTTGATCGGTGTAAGGTAGCGAATTCTAGACACACAAAAAACACAAAAAAACACATTTTTGGAAGTGTGTAAGTTACAATTTTAACTTTTAACTGCAGACAACTTATTCAACTTTTCCTATTATGGCAACTGTCAAGTCACCAACGTTCCATTCATACATATCCTTTACCAAACACAAAGGCGGAATTTCGCCGAAAGACGGCGTGCTAAACTTCCTTGGTCAGGTATATATATATATATATATATATATATATATATATATATATATATATATATATATAAACGAGAAGAAAGGGGGTTAACCGAGGGGCCCGATATTTATTAGTCATATAATGAGAAGCCAACAAACACTGACACCAAGTACAACATAGGGGAAATTGCATGTGCTTAATAAATGAAATAAAGTAATGATAAATTAATGGAAATTAAAGTGGATGAAAAACAACTTGCCGCAGGTGGGAACCGAACCCACAACATTCGCATGTCGCGTGCGATGCTCTACCAATTGAGCTACCGCGGCGGCGTCTCCCCATCCACTTTCTTGGGTATTTATGTGTACTAGTAGAACCCTGTGAGTGTTAGCCAGCGCCCCCACTCACAGACCTTGGCGGCGGACGTGGAACGTCTTTTTTGCCGCAGGCGTCACGAGAACGTGATCTTTTCGGGTGAAGGCAACTGGTCAATAAACCCAAAGTTAAAAAGTTGTTTTTTCATCCACTTTAATTTCCATTAATTTATCATTGCTTTATTTCATTTATTAAGCACATGCAATTTCCCCTATGTTGTACTTGGTGTCAGTGTTTGTTGGCTTCTCATTATATGACTAATAAATATCGGGCCCCTCGGTTAACCCCCTTTCTTCTCGTTTATTACTTAACGAGGGTCTCGAATCCGGCAACATTGATGCCTTCAGGTAGCATATGTGGGTATATTGACCAGTTGCCTTCACCCGAAAAGATCACGTTCTCGTGACGCCTGCGGCAAAAAAGACGTTCCACGTCCGCCGCCGAGGTCTGTGAGTGGGGGCGCTGGCTAACACTCCCAGGGTTCTACTAGTACACATAAATACCCAAGAAAGTGGATGGGGAGACGCCGCCGCAGTAGCTCAATTGGTAGAGCATCGCACGCGACATGCGAAGGTTGTGGGTTCGGTTCCCACCTGCGGCAAGTTGTTTTTTCATCCACTTTAATTTCCATTAATTTATCATTACTTTATTTCATTTATTAAGCACATGCAATTTCCCCTATGTTGTACTTGGTGTCAGTGTTTGTTGGCTTCTCATTATATGACTAATAAATATCGGGCCCCTCGGTTAACCCCCTTTCTTCTCGTTTATTACTTAACGAGGGTCTCGAATCCGGCAACATTGATGCCTTCAGGTAGCATATGTGGGTTTATTGACCAGTTGCCTTCACCCGAAAAGATCACGTTCTCGTGACGCCTGCGGCAAAAAAGACGTTCCACGTCCGCCGCCAAGGTCTGTGAGTGGGGGCGCTGGCTAACACTCCCAGGGTTCTACTAGTACACATAAATACCGAAGAAAGTGGATGGGGAGACGCCGCCGCGGTAGCTCAATTGGTAGAGCATCGCACGCGACATGCGAAGGTTGTGGGTTCGGTTCCCACCTGCGGCAAGTTGTTTTTTCATCCACTTTAATTTCCATTAATTTATCATTACTTTATTTCATTTATTAAGCATATGCAATTTCCCCTATGTTGTACTTGGTGTCAGTGTTTGTTGGCTTCTCATTATATGACTAATAAATATCGGGCCCCTCGGTTAACCCCCTTTCTTCTCGTTTATTACTTAACGAGGGTCTCGAATCCGGCAACATTGATGCCTTCAGGTAGCATATGTGGGTTTATTGACCAGTTGCCTTCACCCGAAAAGATCACGTTCTCGTGACGCCTGCGGCAAAAAAGACGTTCCACGTCCGCCGCCAAGGTCTGTGAGTGGGGGCGCTGGCTAACACTCCCAGGTTCTACTAGTACACATAAATACCCAAGAAAGTGGATGGGGAGACGCCGCCGCGGTAGCTCAATTGGTAGAGCATCGCACGCGACATGCGAAGGTTGTGGGTTCGGTTCCCACCTGCGGCAAGTTGTTTTTTCATCCACTTTAATTTCCATTAATTTATCATTACTTTATTTCATTTATTAAGCACATGCAATTTCCCCTATGTTGTACTTGGTGTCAGTGTTTGTTGGCTTCTCATTATATGACTATATATATATATATATATATATATATATATATATATATATATATATATATATATATATATATACATGCGTCACTGCCTTGGTCGCGCAACACTCACAATTATCTAAGCACAGACTTGCACAACGGCCGCGAAGGAAAGGTCAGCGTACCAGAGCGGCCGCACTGGGGCTGTCACCCGCTGTGCAAAGTCCAGGATCGACTATTCGCCGGTTCACTCGTGTCGTCTTTCTCCTCACACGCACATGCGTGCACGTGAGGGCATGAAAAAAAAAAAGAAAAGCGCGTGCGGTAAGTCTCCGAGCAAGGTGTCGGCGCTGTGTTATCCGCACGGCCATCGGCACAATGAAACCCCGGCACGCGCTACGGCCAAAATGGGTCCATGCCTGGCACGGCAGTATTCATCTGGCACGGCAGTTCGGCGCAGCGTCACGGATGCTGAGCGTGATGCCCGCCACTTCACCAATGGCGACGCGAACTCGGAAGATTTACGAGCGCAAACATGCAAACTGTCACAACCGCTGCTGCGTTATCGTCGTAAACGAGCTTCCGAGAGCCGCTGCCGAGCTGCGTGCGAGACCAAGCTGCGGTGTCGACTGCCACGACGGAGAGCTTAATCTGCCTCGGCTAGTGCAGCCTTTGCATATGGACGACGTACGATGACGTCTAAGCGAAACGAAAATAGATACGAGAAAATGTGGCCTGGTACTAACAATGTGTAGGAGGGACGAAGCATGAGAGATATGGAATGTGCTCGCATAAATATTACGGGATGTTGTACAGATGGCACGCAGTGTGGCTTCGCAGCTGGTTGTGCAACTCTTGGTCAGTAATCGCGATTCCGGTGAAGAGCTCGCTGCGGTGGAGGGTCAAATTGCCACTCACAAAGCTTTCTTGGAATTGGGGCTCCAAACAAGACGAAGTAGTTGCAGAAAGGTGGATATGATAGGAATGATCAAACAGTGGGTGAACGACGAAAGCCGCACCATAGCCTGGAGCCAAAGTTCTCAAGAGGGCACTTGTCTTATACGCAAGTACGTACACTTGTCGAAACTTTGTCCGCAAGTTGGGGCAGTTATCCCAATTTTGAAATTGATAGCAATAGTTAAAACCGATTCTTCCCGCGTAGGTAAAGTGGTTGAGATAGCGAATAGTCGTTTCGGATCCTTGAATTCATAAGACTCACATACATGTGAAAGCGTTCGGAAGAGCATCTTACGGAGGTGCACTATTTCTAAAAACAAACTCGCTCGCAATTTTCTTATGCTAGTCGATATGCGACCAACCTAAAACATCCCCACGTGTCAATCTATCAACGACAGTGTTGCATTTCGGCTAATATGCTTCACAGCCCGCAGATATATCGTCAACAGACTGTCTCAAGCCAATGTAATTGGGATCTGATAGTGCCATATATAAAAAACATGTTCCAGCGACTGTGCTACGCGCTAAACTATCTGTCCAGCTCTACAGCAGCCTGCAACCCACGAACTCAATATGATAAACATCGTCTATGCTGCTGCTTATTGGCGTCGTTTTCCTTATTTGACATTATATATAGTTGTGACCCTTCTCATCACTCCCGTGGTCGTCGTGGTGGATAGGAGTACGCCTAAGGCGTCTCAACGCTACAGTGTCCCTTGAATTATCGTTCTATGGCTATGGTGTTGAGGTCCTAAGCACGAGGTCGCGGGATCGAATCCCGGCCGCGGCGGCCGCATTTCGATGGGGGCGAAATGCGAAAACACCCGTGTACTTAGATTTAGGTGCACGTTAAAGAACTCCAGGTGGTCCAAATTTCCGAGGTGCCTCATAATCACATCGTGGTTTTGGCGCGTAAAATCACATAATTTAATTTCAATTGTCGTTGTAAGCGCCAAGAGCAGACCTTACTTGCGGCAGATAAATTTATTAGGCCGTTTATTAGACTATAATTTATTAGTCTATAGCCTCGGGCGAATGCTGACAAGTTTGCCGAGGCGCTCTTCCTCTGGCGTGGCATGTCGTCATTCGCGGCGGCTGCCCTCGCGGCCCGTCACGAAACCGCGTCGCGTATGCGCCGTGCATATACGCACCCGGTGACGAGCAGGCTCGGAGCACGCAACCAGGCAACCGCGGTTCTCGCGCATGCGGTGCGAATCCCGGCGAGGTGCTACAAAGAAGCACAGCCGCGTCGCATGCTCGGCGGCCATTAATCGGACGCCGCCGTGTGTGCGCAGGTGGAGGCGATCCCGACCGCAAGCGTGTCCCGCCACGCGGAGCACGTGCACTGATTGTGCGTGGTGTACGCCGGCGCATAGGATACGGCCGTGGACGACGTCGCGTGGAAAGCAGAGAGCGCTGTTGCCGCGACAGACGCTGACTTATCCGCGGCCGAAACCGTAACAACTCGACGCACGCGACGCGTGTCGGCGCGACGAAGCTGGTATATACACGCAGGTAACGGTATATACACTGTCATGGAGTCGACTCTTCATCACTGCTAGATCACGCGGAGCCGATTTTTTTCCCGCATACGGAAGGGAAACAAGGCATCGGCCATACCGTGAGCCTTACCTGAGCCGTGAGGATACGTCACGCTTGCCTTTGGCCTATAGAGGGAAAGTACGTTGGGCTCTTCGCAGAAGGCGAGATCGTTGTTGTGCGCGCAACAGTTTTCATCGGTTCACATCTCTGCTTGAGACGTGAACCGCATTATGTTTACTTGAGAGATAATCCGGGATTAACGGACTCGCGGTGGTCTCCTGTGCAGAAGCAGTGCTTCTTCTTTCGCTTGCATATATATGAGAATGATTGGCACCCTTTAACCGTCCCTCGGCCTCTTGCTCTCTCATGACAGTGCTACCTTCCTTTCCGAAGTGTACACTTGCTCCCTTACATTTCATGAAGCAATTGCTTCCGAGTGGCCCGCTAGATGTCCAGTTTGGAGCGCTGTACCCTATGATCCGGTCATTACTCTGCTCCTTTTAAGATGCCACTAGGGAAGTCCAGCAAGAAAGGAAACAAGCAAAAAATTATTAAGGAGGAGGTTCAAGACCTATAAGAGCAGTTACTTATTCGGACCTAATGTCTATGCCATAGATTCTTCAATTTGCACAAATTTTCTACCCTATGGCAATGTATTACGCTCCCTACACCTTTGTGCAAGAAGAGCTTAGTGGGCACAGCAACCTCTGGATCGGACTGTACGCCCTTCGGTTGGGAACATTAAAATCGACCTAGATATATCCTGCCACATGCGGGCTTGGTTGCGGACACTTCGTGACTGCCATGCTGCAACAGCTTCATGACTGCCATGCCAGGCTAGCTAAGATGCATTGTCAGTAAGGCACACGCCCGCTTAATTTTCATGACATCGCTTTCGGGCTGTTTCTTTTCTTCTACACTTCTTTTTTTTTTTCAAGCATCAAGCATCAGTGAAACGAGTTACGAAAATTGAAAAATAAGCCTAAAATTCGCTCCCGGTTACGGGCACAGTACGTCTGGCATTGCGCTACTGATGCAGAAAAGATTGTTACACGAACTCATTTGGCATGCGCAGTTCCAATGAGCTCATACCGAACACATTGCCGGAGCTTTACAGAGTGCATTATGGCACAAAGATGGCTGGTCTCTGACTATTAAAAAAATGCTTTAACACCAACGTTGTCACTCCTCACTCTACGCACAAAGTCCAGAAGGTTCTAATGTAGCTTAAATGAAAGACTAGACTGCGAAAACGTCACTACATGGCACGGTTCTTAGGTTAGCAAATGCATTCGTTCACTTTCGTCTTGTGGGTATTCCCACGAACAAGAGAACGATTTGTGTCCCTATGTGTGCTTGCGTGTTCTTTCGAAGTTTCCGGTATAATATATCCAACCATGTATTTTTTTTTCATTATTTCCTGATAGAGTTGCTTTGACTATTCGATCGCACTTCTGATTTTATTCTTTTTTATTCAAAGAACTACTATGGTAACTATGTTTTAAAGTTTAGGATGGGTAAAGGTATTGATGGCAACCTGTGTGCTCCCCCCACCCCCCACTTTTCTTTTCCCAAGTATAACATGAAATAAATTTCCTCGTTTCTGGGTTTCTTTCCTTCCGAATTCGCTGCCGAGGGCTGAATCGCGAGTCGCACACGAACATAAAACGCAGTTTCCTGTTTACACACTGGCGGCGCTCGCAGACAGGGAGTTCGCCCTTCGCCTGACTCGAAGTTGGCGCCGCAGAGAGGAAATCGCATTTGCTCCGTCGAATGCACTGCGACAAAAGAAAGAAGAAAAAGAAAAGCCTAACGTTCGCAACGTGAGAGCGTCAAGAGAAAGAGAGAGAGAGAGAGAGCAAACAACTACCCGGTCTAGAATGCAACGCACCGGCCGGCTCAATGCATGCATGAGCCAGTGAAATCGAATCCGTGCCTCAGCAAATCGCGTCTTCCCCGTCGCCTGCAAATTGTGTCCCCTTCCGCCCGCTAAGCAGCGACACATGAAGCACCTCACGCACACACGCAGATCGTCGGGAGATGTTAAAACTCCGCTTGCAGTGATCCGGCAGAAAAAAAACGGGAATCCAGGAAAGAGAACTAGTAAGTTGGAACTCGCGCACGCCGCATTCATGATCTCCCAACAAGTGCTTCGGTGATTCCTACATATAGCCTGCATAGCAATGCCGGCGGGCTATGGCGCACTGGCGGCACGGGTAGCCGATCGCAAGCGGAGTTTGTCTAGACAGAACAGAGCAGAAACAAGCGTAATAGGGCAGAGCGAGGCCAACGACGGAGCTTCCGCGATTGGGTTACCAAGACCGAACAAATTGGATGAGGAGCAAGAACAACCAGCTCTCGTTCGAGAGCGCTCTTGACATTGTCTCGATGACGCGGTCGACGCGTAAGGATATACGCCGTGCATTCGGGAGGCGCACGCACGACGCCGAAGCAGGGTGCATCCGCGTGAGAAAGCACTCGTCTACTTTGGCATCAGTGCTCGTGGCGCGGCTTCCTGTACAAGTTAGTACGCGCGTGTTGAAAGCGTTCCCGCCTAGTGAGCAGACTGCCAAACAGCTTCACTGCGGAACGCAACAGCAAGTACCAGACGTCGGCGGCCGAGGTTTACAATTTCCCACCTTCACGCCTGAACTACGGAGTATACCCGTTAAGGTTGTCGGGTTGTTTTGTACTAACTTTAAGCGCGCACTGTCACCGAAACATCTACGCCTCCGTCGCCGCCAACGTGCGAAATAGCGCGAAAAGGGTGTGTGTTGGGGAGAGAGGAAATGATGTATCCGCAACTTGAATTTCTTGCACCTCGTTTGTTTTGAGCATTCCTGTTGATAATGTAAACTCGTGAAGTGATTCGCTTAGGACTAATGCGTTTTGCTGATGGCTTATGCACTGCAAGGCCGTTTTCACGGCTTTTTGGGGGGCCCGTAAGGCCACTTTGTAGGCCACCGAGCGTTTGCATCGTGTATTGCATTAGTGAACACGAAGCAGCTGGAAGCCGTGATTTTCTCCTCGGTTGCAGAGAAGAATGGTTGCGTCGCGACTGGTCAAAGGCTTCGAGACGAGCGCATACCAACTCAACCACAAACTGCCGTCTAATGATCCTCGTTTGACATATTCAGCTGATGGCACTTAAAGGACAGGGGGAGGGGGATGAAGTGGCTATAGCAAAAGCATGTAATTAGCGAAGGCTAAGCCAGGATATGAATACAACAATCAAACCACGGCCCTCAGTCCCGAGCAGATGCGAAGCAACTGACCACAGCGGCGGTCAGACCTGTGACGCAGCAGAGGGTGCTAAGAATCCCTGGCTCCGGACAGGCCGCCATTGGAATATGAACCTGTCAACGTTTAACGCTAGAACATTATCTAGTGAAGCGAGTCTAGCAGTGCTATTGGAGGAATTAGAGGGCAGTAAATGGGATATAATAGGGCTCAGTGAAGTTAGGAGGCCAAAAGAAGCATATACAGTGCTAAAAAGCGGGCACGTCCTGTGCTACCGGGGCTTAGCGGAGAGTCGAGTACTAGGAGTCGGATTCCTGATCAATAAGAATATAGCTGGTAATATACAGGAATTCTATAGCATTAACGAGAGGGTGGCAGGTATTGTTGTGAAACTTAATAAGAGGTACAAATTGAAGGTCGTACAGGTCTACGCCCCTACGTCCAGTCATGATGACCAGGAAGTCGAAAGCTTCTATGAAGACGTGGAATCGGCGATGGGTAGAGTGAAAACTAAATACACCATACTAATGGGCGACTTCAGTGCCAAGGTAGGCAAGAAGCAGGCTGGAGACAAGGCAGTGGGGGAATATGGCATAGGCGCTAGGAATAGCAGGGGATAGTTATTAGTAGAGTTTGCGGAACAGAATAATATGAGGATAATGAATACCTTCTTCCGCAAGCGGGATAGCCGAAAGTGGACGTGGAGGAGCCCGATCGGCGATACTAGAAATGAAATAGACTTCATACTCTGCGCTAACCCTGGCATCATACAAGATGTGGAGGTGCTCGGCAAGGTGCGCTGCAGTAACCACAGGATGGCAAGAACTTGAATTAGCCTCGACTTGAGGAGGGAACGGAAGAAACTGGTACATAACAAGCCGATCAACGAGTTAATGGTAAGAGGGAAAATAGAGGAATTTCGGATCAAGCTACAGAACCGGTATCCGGCTTTAACTCACGAAGAGGACCTTAGAGTTGAAACAATGAACGATAATCTTATGGGCATCATTAAGGAGTGTGCAATAGAAGTCGGTGGTAACTCCGTTAGACAGGATACCAGTAAGCTATCGCAGGAGACGAAATATCTCACTGAGAAACGCCAATGTATGAAAGCCTCTAACCCTACAGCTAGAGTAGAGCTGGCAGAACTGTCGAAGTTAATGAACAAGCGTAAGACAGCTCACATAAGGAAGTATAATATGTATAGAATTGAACGTGCCCTCAGGAACGAAGGAAGCCGAAAAGCAGGGAAGAAGAAACTAGGAATTGGCAAGAATCAGATGTATGCGTTAAGAGACAAAGCCGGCAATATCATTACTACAATGTGGATGAGATGGTTTAAGTGGCTGAGGAGTTCTTTAGATTTATACAGTACCAGTGGCAACCACGACGATAATGGAAGAGAGAATAGTTTAGAGGAATTTGGAATCCCACAAGTAACGCCGGAAAAAGCAAAGAAAGCCTTGGGAGCTATGCAAAGGGGAAGGCAACTGGGGAGGATCAGGTAACAGAATTTTGTTTAAGGGTGGTGGGCAGATTGTTCTAGAAAAACTGGCCACCCTGTATACGCAATGGCTCATGACCTCGAGCGTACCGGAACCTTGGAAGAACGCCAACATAATCTTAATCCATAAGAAAGGGGAAGTCAAAGACTTGAAAAATTATAGACCGATCAGGTTAATGTCCGTTGCGTGCAAAGTATTTACTAAGTTAATCGCAAATAAATCACGATCGAACAGCTTATATATACTTCTGTGAACCAAAGGACCAGGCAGGATTTCATAAAGGCGACTCAACCATAGACCATATTCACACTATCAATCAGGCGATAGAGAAATGTGCGGAAAATAACCAACCCTTATATGTATCTTTCATAGATTACGAGAATGCGTTTGATTCAAACGAAACCTCAGCAGTCATGCAGGCATTCCGGAATCAGGGTGTATGTAAAAATACGTATGAAACGTATCTAAAAATACTGAAAGATATCTATAGCGGTTCCACAACCACTGTAGTCCTCCATAAAGAAAGCAACAAAATCACAATAAAGAAAGGCGTCAGGCAGGGAGATACGATCTCTCCCATGCCATTCACAGCGTGTTTACAGGAGGTATTCAGAGACCTGGATTGGGGAAAATTGGGGATGAGAGTTAATGGAGAATACCTTAGTAATTTGCGATTCGCTGATGATATTGATTTGCTTAGTAACTCAGGGGACCAATTGCGATGCATGCTCACTGACCTGGAGAATCAAAGCAGAAGTGTGGGTCTAAATATTAATCTGCAGAAAACTAAAGTAATGTCTAACAGTATCGGAAGAGAACAGCAGTTTACGATAGGTAGCGAGACGCTGGATGTGGTAAAGGAATACATCTACTTAGGGCGCGTAGTGACCGCGGTTCAGGATCATGAGACTGAAATAATCAGAAGAATAAGAATGGACTGGGGTGCGTTTGGCAGGCATTCTCAGATCATGAACAGCAGGTTGCCATTATCCCGCAAGAGAAAAGTGTAACAGCTGTGTCTTGCCAGTATATGCAAGGGGCAGAAACCCGGAGGCTTACGAAAAGGGTTGTACTTAAAGTGAGGATGACGCAACGAGCTATGGAAAGGAGATTGATGGGGGTAACGTAAGAGATAAGAAACGAGCAGATTGGGTGAGGGAACAAACGCGAGTTAATGACCTCTTAGTTGAAATTAAGAAAATGAAATGGGCATGGGCAGGACATGTAATGAGGAGGGAAGATAACCAAAGGTCATTAAAGGTTACGGACTGGATTCCAGGAGAAGGGAAGCGTAGCAGGGGGCGGCAGAAAGTTAGGTGGACGGATGAGATTAAGAAGCTTGCAGGGACAACATGGCCACAATTAATACATGACCGGGGTAGTTGTAGATGTATGAGAGAGACCTTTGCCCTGCAGTGGGCGTAACCAGCATGATGATGATGATGATTGTGATGATGATGATGATGATGATGATGATGATGATGATGATGATGATGATGATGAAGAAGCCAGGATGGCAACGTTGCATTATGACATGGTGAAAAGGTGGAGGTTAAAATGAGGACATACGAAAGAACTTAGGCCCGCTGCTGGTCATTCAGTTCAGCTGACTTCGGGAACCACAGTAGCATCCTTGTTGATGAGAGGCCAGATACGTGACTGGCCATACTTTGACGATCAGCGACTCGTATCACGCACGATCTCTAGCCATCTAGCTGACAGACCTCCATTATCTTAAAACCACACGACCCCATTAAGTAGGTGAGGACTTCGTCGGGGCCAGTCCAATGAGTGTTATTGCCGTGGGGACCAAACTGGAACACATGCAAATACCTGACACCTGCCGTCAAAACGTCTCGCTTTGGCTTCTCAGCAAACCTTCGTGAATGTACTGTGGTGGCCCATTAGAACAATTTAGCATAACACTGCCGTTACCATTACTGCCTCTGCAGATACTAACATATGCAAAGAGGAGGTTGTGTACGCGCACCATTGCGGGGTCTCCAACGGTTGCTGCAAAGCGGCAACGCCAGTGTACAGCGTTCTATGATCAGTTTACATTAAGCGAGGCACGGTAAGCCGTGAGCCCGGCTCTCGGAACATGCGTGCATTAAGTCGCTCTAATGAGTGAGTGGAGGGCGTCGTGGTCGAAGAGTGAAATCTAAACTGGCGAAAATGCAACGACGAAACACTACGGAACAGCGGCAGCACCAAGCACCCTCCAGTGGCCGGCAAAGAATACGATGTTGGCGGGCGGTGGCATGAACTGTCAGACGACGGAGAAAGAACGACACCCAATCAGTGGTGGGAACGTACGAAACCAGAGGTACTATAGGAACGCTGAGAGAAGAGAACACTTGGAGACCGGGGGCTCGAAGCACGCTGATGTCGAGGTTGGTGTCGTCGGGGCCGGTCCAGACCCGAGCTCGAGAGCCTCCACAGAACCAAGACGACCCCGGCTGTCCCTGCATGGAGCGATCCGCCGAACGCAGTGCTAGTGTATTCCTGCTCGACCAGCTGCTGATCGGATTCCTGCTACTGATCCTGAGCCGCCGTGCGGAAGAGCAGAGGTAACCGAGATGCGACCAGAGGCCTGGTGCGATGCTGGTGAGAGGCACCAGGCATAACCGCGAGCCAAGAAACCACTACTGTCGACGCTCACACGTAGCGGTCGCACTTGGACAGCCTTGTACTCCGACATCCTTGGACGTTGACTTCAGCCTTGGACTCCGACGTCCGGAGTTGGCTCTAACGTTCATCCGCGTCCCTCGTCTGCCGCTGCCCGCCGCGCCGCTACTGCCATCAACGCAAGTGCCATTGCTGTCAACGCACCACCACCCGAGTAACCATGGTTACTCAGTCATAGCAAGCCTTGCAAAACTTCCAATGACTGAATATTTTCTTTCGACCGAGAGTGATTTTAACTTCTTGCATGGAGTAATGCGGCTATACTTTCTGTGTGCTGTTTCGTATATTGTTCTTTTATTTTTTTTTGTAATGAATGTTATAATGGCATCGTCTTTCCTGAACTGCAGCTCAACCTCAGTTTAACAATTCGCAATCGAGGAACCTCCCATCACAGTCACCAACAAGCACCGCTAGACATCACAACCTTGCACCGCAAACGTTCAAGGGTGCCTTCAAGTGACCTCACTGCGTCCTTGGCGACACAGTTAGGGCACTTCGTGCTCAAACATTAACACTAGAGCAGCTCTCGAGGTATTCGCTAACACCACAGTAACTCCCATTTGCGTATTCCCCTGCTCTTTCATGCCGGTCACTTTTTGTCATTCCGGCAGGTTTAGTTGAATTACATGTTAGGGTTGAGGATTGGGTGAGTTGGTATTGCATTCTAAAACTGGTACAGTGCGACATGGAAAGAAAGCAACAAGCCGAGCCGGCCAGAAGAAGGAACCGGATGTAGTGTTTCTTCTGGCCGTTTCTGGCCGTCTTCTGGCTTGTTACTTCCTTGCCTTGTTTCGGTGTACCAGTTTTAGGGTACTACATGTACTTCAAATTTTTCTTAGCTAATTGTCAGTCTTGAAGCTTCTGTCTAGTGTGAAGGAAGCACTATCATTTCCTGTGACCGATGTCACCCTGCCCCCCTCCCTCTTGCACCTCTTTACTTCATCTTTGCATTAGCTTTCCTTGTTCGGTGACTAGCAGATGCAAGGAGTACAAACCAGGTGCCCATGTAGAAGAAAACTAATCAACCAGGTGCTCATGATACATGAAGGTAAACGAAAGTTATGCAAGGCAAATGTGAATCAGAAGTGTTCGGCTACCCTCAGCAGGGATGGGAGGTGGAGAAGGCTACAATGGCAAACACTGTCTAAAGAATGCTGGTGGATTTGATTGGATTGGACTGGATAAACTTTACTAAAGGTGCTGCAGGACACCCGTCAGCGCACAGCGGGCGTCTCCCACGCAGGAACCGACAGGAGTACCTGGCGACCGCTGCGCGGGCCTGCTGGACGGCCCATCGCTGGTCTTGGAGTGGTGGATTTCAGTTCCGTGAAATTGTTATCCTGGATGCCCATAAGTATTGATTGGCCTGGCTTCAATAGTCGTTCACGATGCTGGCCAATCAGTCTTCGGCAAGGGTGATGAAAGCGCCGAAAGTGTTGGTGGACCAAACGGCGCTATACCTTCAGAATGATGGGCACACAGTGGGCGCAGGATCCGGACGTGGCGTTTTGAGGAAGTTAATAGAGGTAAATGTGTAGAGTGCAACGGTGAAACGACATTCCGCGCTTAGCTCTTATGCTGCTTCACCTTTGCACCTTCATCTTTGCTGGAAAGAGGGCTCTGATGCAAGGGATCTATATAGGGCGTCCCAGCTAACGTTAACCAAACTGTTCAATGAAAAAAAAAACGATTAGAAAGACATGGTGCAAGATATGATCGTCAGAAGTATGACGACCCAACACCGCAAGTGTTAAGGTCTTATCTTGCACTAAGGTCTTTTTTTTACCTTTCTTTTTGTTCTAGCTTGGCTAACGTTAGCGGGGACACAGGGTATATATGTAGCTCTTTTTTGGCTACCAGCCCCCATGAACGCTATTCCGGCTCCAAAATTAAGCATTCACTTTGCCCCTCCGACGAAACTCAGGCCAGTACAAACTGCCCTCTACACTTGCGCTAATTGCGCCGAAAAACTCATTCGCCCCCTTCCTTTTGCCAACTCGGGAACTGACGGCAGCGTCGCCTCGACTTCCCTGCGAAACGCTGCTGCAGCCTGTCTACACGATGTTCTCTGCAAAAGCCACATCACTCCGCGTCATTAGTGTCCAGTCGTGATGAGCGGCACTAGTGACGTTGCTACCCTCGTGCCAGGTTCGTGTCGTATGTCGCTTCTAATTCTCACACTATCAATCTCTCTCTGTCTCTGTCTCGCTCACGAGCTACTACGCCTTTCCTAAGCATTCAGTGGCGCCGACACAGGCGGCAGCAGCGCAAGTGCTCGTCGACCAGAGTGGTGCCAAGTTTGGAGACCGACGTGCCGAGTAGGCGCCAGATACCGGCCCGGTGGGCACGCGCACACGTCCCGGTTGTTGACACAGCCGGCGGCGGCGGTGGTGAGAGGTGCGAAACCCGCGCTTGGCGCTCAAACATGATTAGCACGGTCGCGCGTGTGTTGACACACACGCGCGCGCGCTGTGACGAGAGCGAGAGCAAATCGATTTCGCCGACTCCGACCCGACTCGGCACCCGCCGTCCTCGCATGCCAAACACACCGGCTAGAAGCTTTTCCGCGGCAGTGATTTCGGAAGCATGTTACCTTCCTGGACTTGTGAGCGCATGGTACCGAAATGTGCGGGCGATGAAGCGTGGCTCAGGATTCGGAGTGTGTTTATTGTAAGTTAGCTTTGCAGGGTGTACTGTTGTTAAGGAGAGTTAGATAAACTTTAGTGCATTCACACAAAAATCACACGTGTCCTTAATTCAGGTCATGCAGCAATGTACTTGGACGACCAACAAGGAACATATAGCTAATTCATTTTGCGAAGTCAGTAGACTGCCGATGATAGCCTGTGGATATACGGTCATAGATATTTTCCCTTGTCATCTCTATATAGACTGTCTAAAAGAAATCAATTGTGAATTATTCAACCACGCAAAGATTTTAAAAAAGAAATTTTCATTATGGTTCTTGTATATGCAAAATAGATATATACTTTCAGCAGTACAAGTTGGCATGAAATCAACGTCCTCAGGCCTAGATAGTTCCTAGACAGTCCATATATAGCCCATATTATAAAAAAGCCAAGGAGCACCAATACACTATGCTTTGTACAAGAGTAATTTCACATATAAGTAATACATATCTCTATGTACTAAGGACAGCACGAAGACTGCAGCAGCAAGAAAAACGCTGCGAGCGAATACTATTAAATTTGTTCATATATGCCCCTTATAAGCTATCAATAAATTACAATACGTCCGTGAACGTAGATGCCATGACAATCGATGCACATATGGCTTCGGTAAAAGCGCACCGAGATTGTACGTGTTAATGCTATCGCAATAAAAATAGTCATTATCAAAAACAAGAAAAGGGAAGGAAAGAAGTCAATCCATAAACTGAGGCACGAAAAACATCGTGTGGGTTCGAATACCGGAGGAACTATTAAATTTACCAGTTTCCATGCAATAACAATTCCTGCATTTTCTCCTTCGCAAATTCAAGAAGAATTTCAACTCGAACACTATTCTAATGCAGTGATATCAGTACTATTTCTAGATTCGCCCAATATGGAATATGCGAAAGGCCGAAGGTAGGTTTTTCCGAACTGTTGAGTTGCCCTTAACAATATGGCCAACGTCGCGCTCACTGTATACTTGAGCCGAAGGCAGGCTTGAAAAGAGCCAGGATGCAGTGGGGGAAAAATGGTGGCTAGGACCGCTGACCCTGCTCGTGCGTTCCAGCTTTATTGTCACTTCTCAGGTAACTATGGTTGAGCGTTGAACTTGTTGGTATGCGTTATAGTGAGGCCTTAAGCGTAGAGCGTCCGACACGGTGCAAAGTAGCTACATCAATACACACAGGTTAGCGCCGTCCATATGTGTGTGCACCTGTGTCGCTTTTTCGTCCTGTGTTTGATGCACTATGCCTAAGGTCTCCATAGTGAAAGATACGTCCTCGCGTGCGGGCCAAACTACACTTGTGGCGATGCGCACTTACAGAATGTCGCATATCCCCTATTATGACCGGAATTATACATGTATATGGACACAGACTCGGCGGTACAGAGAAGCGCAAAATGCGTACTAAATATTGCAGTTGAACTCATTTCATTATCTTTACATATTCAGTTCGTCGGTCCTACCATTCGACAATCCGTTCCGAATAACCAACTCGGAGCAAGTCATCGACTTCTTCGAAAAACCTCCACCAATACAATATTTTTCCATCTACGACACAAGACGGCACAAATCATCCCAATACCAGAGCCTGGCGAACAACTACAACTCGGGAATCTAAGACCCATATCTTTACCTTCCTGCGTGGGCAAACTAATGGAGCGTGCCTTCCTCGCGAGGCTCACCATCTATACACAGAGGACAATGACTTACTCCCAAACACGATGATAGCATTCCGAAGAAACCTGTCAACACAAGACGCTATGCCGCAACTGAAGCACCAAGTAATAGACGAACCTGGGAGATCGACTCGAGCCATCCTCGGGCTAGATCTCAAGAGGGCATTCGACAATGTGGCACACCAAACCATACTGCACTAAATCAGCAACCTTCGCTTGGGCAAACGGACGTACAACTATATGCGAAACTTCTTAATGGATAGAGAAGCAAAAATCACGCTAGGAGATCTGACGTCCGAGAAAGTGCCTACTGTCAGTGCAGGCGCACCGCAGGGATCGGTTATATCACCTATGCTCTTTAACCTGGCTGTGATTGGTCTTCCTAGCAAATTACAAAGAATCAAACGACTTAACCACACAAGCTATGCAGACTACATCACGCTATGGATAAACGATGGCAGTGATGGATCGATTGAACAGAGACTACAAGAAGCTGTTGAAACAGTCGAGAAATACCTAGAAGGCACCGGTCTAACATGCTCGGCCGAAAAGTCGGAGCTGTACAGACCAACCCTAAAGGGGAGACCTCCCAAGAACTATAACACACAAACCTACAAAGACATACAACTCACGACCCAAGATGCACAACCCATACCCAAAGTCGAGAAGATAAGGGTGTTTGGAACGATCATAGAAGCCAAGGCACCCACGGAGAAATTATTCGCAAAATCGAAGCTAATGTTTCTCAGACTATGCGATTGATAAAGAGAATCACCAACAGGCACGAGGGAATGAAGGAAGCAAGCGTCATGCGAATCACCCTGGCATTCGCCATAAGTCAGATCACGTATATATGTGGCCGAAAAGAAGAAGCTAGACGGCCTGATTAGAAAGATATGTAAACAAGCGATTGGACTCATGCTAAGCACGAGCACGACGAAACTCCTACAGGTGGGACTGCACAACACGCTAGAGGAGCTAATAGAAGCGCAACGTATAGCGCAATACGAACACTTCTCCAAGACGATGGCGGACCAACACAGCCTAGATAAATTAGGGATCCGCTACCACACACAACACTACAACTACAAGACAAAAGGGACATACCCAAGGAAATAAGGGCCAAATTCACGGTACCATCTTTACCCAAGAATATGCATCCTGTGAACCCCGAGGGCAGGAGAAAAAGCGGGGCAAAGAACATAGCGAAGAACTACGTAAGGAACAAGGACGTGGTCTTTGCAAACGCTGGACGTTACAAACACAAACGCAGCTTTGTCGCAGCAGTACCCATCCATAACAGACAATGCTGCACAAGCTTGACTATAAACATGACGCACATCGAAACGGCAGAGGAAGCTGCTATAGCGTTAGCCATAGCCCAAACCAACGCATACTATATAATCAGCGATTCCCAGACGGCAGTACGCAACTTCACAAACTGCCGGATATCAGCTGAGGCGCTAAACATACTCAAAAAAGGCAAATAAACAAAGGAAGACATATGCGTCGAAATCCTATGGATACCAGCCCACACCACCGACTCAACGGGAGAGGACAACCCTAACGCGGCGGCACACAACGTAGCTCGAGGACTGCCTTTCTGAGCTGCAACGAACGTAGACCCCTCGACAGGGCCCTCCGAAGTATGGGAATGGGAAGACTGAATGGACCAGGTTCAGCGACAATCACCAACCATTACAAGATGCAAAGATGCACTTATCCACCACCCCATGGATGCACAACTTTATCCAGACATATACACAACAGATTGATGCAAAGTGTGTGGCACCAGAGCTATGCTAGAACACATGCTATGGTAATGCCAGGAACTAATACAGCTCAATGGGAGAGAAGCCTCCAACGACAGCCTCCGCGCGCGAGGGCAAGCCGCGTTGCTCAGCTGGAACCTGGTAGACTAACTCTGGGCAGTCCAGCTGGCCAAGGAAGCCACCGAGAGGCAAGAACTCTTGGCCGCAACCTCGGCGGGTGCCCCAGTCCACAAACTCGCCGGACGCGAATCGTTCTGGTTCGAAATAATGTTTTCTCACTCACTCACTCACGACACAGACCTGGATTACACCATCCCCAATGAAGCTGCAATCAAGACGGTTGAAGAGAGCGTCTGCTTATACGGATGAGCAAAGTTTCAAGACATTTGCGTGTGTTCTCTGGACAACGTTTTGTACCTACTAACAACGTACCTAAACTCTGCCTTTATTAAATATGAGGGGGACGTTCCTATCCAGAAAGAGGGGATTACCACAGGACCGTGCTTTGCACCGGTGCTGTCGGATTTGTATTTTGCGGCTCGAGAGAGGTGATTGACAGAAACGCTCAAGTTTCCAAGTACAATCCGTTGGTGCCGATATATTGATGATTGTCTGGTATGTGCCGAGAATAGTAAGCTTTGTGATACTATAGTGCAAAGTCCATGTTGAACATGTTCCAGGGGGCACACAGTGGGCTCGCTTCACGTATGAACTACCCGATGCTTCGAGAATACGATTCCTGAGCCTTAAAATAAGCCTAGGACATGACCTCAGATACTGGCCTCATAAAACGAAAGGAGAAAAAAAATATTAGGCTACGACTCGAGCCATTATAAGATTATGAAGAGAGGAATGGAAAAATCGGTCATCGAAAACGCAATTAAGAAATGCTGCTTTCACGCAGTCGCAGAAAGCCTGAACACGTAGGTAAACTAAAGAAAAATGGATACCCTGATAACATTATTATGCAAATCGGAGAGCAAGTCATTCCGCAAATCACCAGGACGAGAAAGTTTCACAAAAAGAATGAGTATAAACGTAACCGAGCAGTCATTGGGCCTTACGTTCGTAGCCTATCCCACCGTGTAAAAAAGGTGGCAGAAAGGCACGACGTACCTGTGCTCTTTCCTGCACCGATCAAGCTAAGAGTATTGCGCATGGAAGTAAATTCAGATAAGGAGCGGGCAGAGAACATGACCAGGGAAATCCAATAGGCTTCAGAAAAAGAAAAAAAAAGGACAGCTCCGACTGTACGTCTTCAGTGATGCTTACTGATGCTGAAATTCCTTACGCGAGGGATGCATGCACACGCAGAGCACACTAATAAAAAATAGCGAGCAGAAACGCGAGAACGTGGTCTGAGAGGCTTTGTTATAACCATAGGTCACGCAGTTACAATGCGTCGTTGTGTTCTTAAAAAAAATGTAACGCTAGTTCGCTTCCGGATTTTGCATACTCTTCAGTCTCATGAGGTTCAAACCACAGTCTACCACACACGTTCCAGCTGTGGCTGCACTCACGGTAGAGGAATTCTCTCTTGAACAGTTTATCGGCACCCCCCGTGAGAGCAGTCTCTCTGCGTTGACGTCTCTGCTCGGCTTCCTACTCTCGAAGTTGGGGGTTAGCTTGCCTCTGCTGGCGCTTGGCTTGTGTTGCCTTCTCTTGAAAGTTAAGGTTGGCTTGCCTAGGCCGGCACTTGGCTTGAGCTTCCCGTTCTCAATCCTCGGTGGTAGTGGCTTCTTTCCACTGGCGTTTTGCTTGCGCTTCTCCCTCTCGAAACTGGTCATTTGCGCGATGTCGGTGCTACCGCTCTCGTTCGAACTACCGCTGCTACAGTGTACTAGAATACTTTCCAGTGGCACGACCGCGCCTCTCCGCTGACGCGCGCGGTGGCACCTGCAGCGGCGGCGCTGCAATCGACCGCTCTTGAAAGCTCGTCCTGTTCCCCTCTGAAGCGTACGTGGCACACAAAAATAGAAAGCGTGTTTGGTTATGTACAGCCGCTGTTTTAACGCAATTCAGCTTGGGTTTTCAATTATTTTTTGGGTACTTTATGTGCTTAGAGGTGTTTGAGGTGGCCGTAAGATTTTGGGCGTGTCTTACTGAGCAAAGCCAGTAGCAGACGAAGGACAGTCGATGCGCTGCAATTTCTTTTTTCACGCTTAGTTTATTCTATGGCTTAGTCGTCAACTCGGACTAGATGGCACTACCGGAATAATTTGCGAGTACTAAATTTTGCGAAGCAATTGTCATTTGCGGGACCAAATATTCGCATGATGTTCGCGATCGCAAAAGACACCTTACAGTGTCTGCTAGGGTGCACATGCACAGATATCCGTCAAATTAAGGCTGATTTAATATTTACACGAGAAGGCACTTCATTTTTAAAGTACGTGCTGCACAAGACGAAATCTGACGCGCAGAAAAAAAGAAGGGAGAACGACTTCGAAACTGATTTCTCTGTCCCATACGATTTTATTGCAGGCGCTCTGTAATAGCGCAAGAATCATCCCGAGAGCTTTAATGCACTTAACAAGCAGCTTAGAAATTGGGCTAAGTCAGTCTGCTTAGCTTCAGGTGCTGTGCTGCCTTTCTTTTTGACAGCATATGTGCTTTATTCAAGCCTTTGATAAAAAAATGGAGCCGTGTGGTGACTTAAAAGCTGACTATGCGAGGAGTCAGGCTTTCTGCATGATCTCTGCATCCCACCTTCAAGGGAGCGGCGCAATGAATCATATGCAGGATGTCCATTACGCTTTCCCGATGAACTTTTTGTGCACTAAAGCAATTAGTGAAAATGTCTTCAAGCCTTGTTATAAAGCGGAACAGTTCCACCGAGGGGTAGAGTAAACCTCCTTCATCATTATGGCGCACAAATTCTGCAGCGTGCAAGCGGCGCCCTTCTTCTGTTGGAAGTAAGAGGCTGTCATTACACGCACAGCATTTGGTGGGCAGCACACACTTTTTGGCCACGTATCCGGAAATGTAATATATAAGCCTTGAGTCGCTCCTCTGGACATTGTACTCGTGTTCCACTGCTTCACTGCCATGTGAACTTGAAGGTACTGCTTGTTTTTCTGTGCAAAGCTTCATCTGGTCAATCAGCTGTTGCTTTGAAGTTTCTTCCCGGTCCCCAACATCAAGAAGAGAACTGATGACATCTCCCTCTGCATTCCCGCCTGCAACACTGTGCGCCAAGTTATAAAAAGAGAGACAGTTAACAGTTAGCAGAAACTGCTGTGGCGTTGGGTGTGAGTTGCAGCCAGATGAGAGTCTAACGATTCCAAAAAAGTTTTCCACTTTATCCTGGCTCAGCCGGGATGTCAACAAGTAGCTAAAGCCAACTTGGTGATGCAAATAGCGAAGAAGCTCAAGAGTACTTGTTAGAGTAACTCTTAAGCCTTCTGCAGTGGACTCGCTCAGAAATGTCTTCTTATCAGCATGGCGCTCCCAGACGTCCAGGAAACAGAGCATTTCCTTAATGGTTTCTTCACCTGCAGAATGGAGTCGGAGAGCTTCGGCTGTGTACCTTGCAGTCATCACAGCAATCAGTGACTTCATTCTCATGAAGAACTTCTCTGTCGCTTCAATTTTACCACAGCTCCTTTCCAACTGAGTACGGTAAAGAAAGAATGCCCTCAAAGGACCATGCCCAAACAACTGGAATGCATAACTTGCCCGCATTTTTTCGAAATTGTTGGGGAATACGTGGACGCTGGTTATTCCAGGCATTGCTTTCATAGTGACAGCATTGCTATCCAGTTTGAGAGCTTCTCTTGGAAATTGCATTGAAACTGCACCATCAGGGGTGTCAAAAGTCGTGGTGAGAAGCCTGTTTCGCACGTTTTTTACTAGGTGAGGAAAATCAGAGAGAAAATGTAAGAACCGACTGCTCTCAACAGGATGGGGCTTCTTGCAGACCACTTCCTTCAAAGATGCTCGAATGTTAAAGATGCGCCACATTTTCCTGTTCCAGGCCGCTGCATCGCAAGTTACGAAGTCCACAAACAGGCCAGCCCTTTCTGCTAAAATTGTGGACTCAAGCACAATTTTGGCCAACAGGTCCCCTTTCACATTCTCGTTGCTTCCGAAAACACCAATAACCTGAGTCCAGCTGCCAACCAGTGGCACAAACATCACTACGAGGCCATGATTGCATGGCAATGTTTTTTCTTTTTCGGGTGTGTACGGGCCCAGGTCCACAAAACCTTCAATCTTCGCTCCTTTGGTCACTGACAAATGTTCAGCTAGCTTCATTTCATCCACGACTATTCCACCATGTCGGTGGAACACATCCAGGTGGGCAACCTTCTTTTCCAACACACTCAGCATTTTCTCATTGAACCCGTAGCCGCTTCTGTACTGAGCAGTGTATTTACGCAGGGTTGTTTCACTTGGGAGCACCAAAATGTTCTGCCTCCGCATATATTGATACAGCTTTGGGCTTCTCATTTTGAGCAAGATGCATTCGAGGATCCATTCTTTGTCGTACTTCATGCCCCGCGGACTCTTCCTTCTTGATGCCTCGAAGCACTGCCTGCTGCTGCTTTGGTGACGAAAAGCTTAACTTTTCAGCAAGTACATCTTCAGCTGTTGCAGCACATTCGCTTTTGATTTTCTTGAGGTCCAAGGCGAGCTTGTCTACCTTCGATAAAAGCCGCTTGTTTTTACGGGTACATGCTTGCAGCTTCTTCAAAACACTGCCGTGCCACCGCGAGCTAGCATTATTGCAACTTTGGTTCTGACCTTGACGCCTTTCGAGGCGCCACTGCCGCCTAACAAGGGCTTTTCTTAGATACTTGCAAACGACGCAAGCCGTTCCTTCTTTTGTTGTCTTGCCTAGGCAGTTAGTACTATAAGCTGCTCTTGCCTCGCGCCTAATTTGGCCTTGCAATCTCATTGTTAAGCTGGTAGTTAGGCAGCTTTCATTCCGTGACGCTGCGCCTTTGCAGAGGTGCATATCATGCGCTTCCAGCAGAGTGGTTATAGCATCTTGAATAGTTGCCACTGACGCGCCAGCCACCTGCTTACTCAGCACGAACGTCTTCGAGTTCATAGCACCGGCACTGTTTGCAGTGAAGAACACGGCCTTTTCCACATTCACCTCACCTGAGAGCGAGTCGAGGGAATATGAAGTAAAACATACTCCCTCTGCGTCGTGAAGTTCATGTAGCGTCCAGCGCTTCCCAGGCACTTTTATTTTCATCACCGCAGCGACAGTCGCGCCCACACAGACTTCGTTGTCAACCGTCGCACCCGTAGGTTCGTCAACCTCTGTCGTCTCTGCAAGCTGCCCTCGTGCCTTTTTTCGTGGTGGGACTTCGTCATCGCCCTTCCTTTTTCTTTCGTTCCTCTTGGGAGTAGGCTGCTTGCTCAGGTAAGCTGGCAGATTTGGCAAAATTGTGGGGACTGCGTCCGGAGTAAGCGTAGGCGTACCGCGTGGGATGCGAACTTCCTCCCCATTTATACGGTGCACATAGTCCCGAACAATGAAGCGCTGCTCAAAATGCAGCTCACATACCGCGCAGTCTGTGGTTAGCGGCTTGTCGGCTCTATGTAGGTTTCTCTCCCACGTGCACCTCCGTTCCGGGTCTGCAGGCGCCTTGAATAACGATAGCTTCTTCGCACTGTTAGTTCGGGCGTATCCTGTGCTACACCCTGGGGCGTAGCAATGGTTGAGACGTTACTTTGCACTCATTGATGCAAGTGGCCGCATTCACAAGAGAACGCTTGCGACGCACAACCGCACAGAGCAAAAAGCCACCACCAAAACACACCGCTGAAATGCAATGGTACTGCGTGCCCAGACCTGTCGCCTTCAAGAGTGGTCGACGGCAGCGCCACCGCTTCGGGTGCCACCGCGGGTGACACGCGCCGCAAGGCGCAGCCCCCTCCGCTCGTTGCACTGAATTGCTTCTAGTTCACTGTACCGCTGCCACTCGCACCGAGCAGAATCCATGGGGCAGAACGGCACGCACCGGCCAAACACCTGCTCCAATACCCCTCTCCCCACTCCCCCAGCGCGCGCTCTGATTGGTCTGCTCGCATCCCGGCGGGGCCCTGCTCCTTAAAACCCCTTAAACTTCGTAAAGTAGCGGCACGCTTTGAAGAATGCCGCTTCCTCCTCGCGTGCTCTGGCCGAGGCCGACGCCGCGTCTCTATTGGCCTAATAGCATCACGTGGGCCCTCGCGCTGTGCATCAGCGCCATTTTTGCTCTAGAAGCGTCTACGGAGTGACGAGGAGCGCATGTTCGGGCCGTCGCTACGCTCGAGTGAAGTAAGCGGCGTCACGGTCGAGCAGGGAGCATGAAAGATAGGAGAAACGAGGAGGACTGAAGGCGGAGGAGGAGAGTGTCGCTACATTACGAAGTTTAAAGGGCTTTACTGCTCCTATCGCCGGTGCGCCGTCTCGCGGTGAGCTCCGGAACCTGCTTCCCTGCGTGACACCGGACGCCGGGCGGCGGAGGCTCGACTTAGAACAGGGCAGGTACTCTGTAAGGATTCACCTAGTGGACTGTCCATTTCGGCCGCTGCTGATTGGATGCAGTTGTACGAGCGAGGAGGAGACGAGCGGCCCTAGCCAATCAGCAGCGGCCGAAATGGACAGTCCACTAGGTAGACTCTTACAAAATACCCCCTCCCCCTCCCAAGCTCCCCCGTGTCACTTCGTGTCCTCTTCGTAACCAGCGTTCGTTTGGTCCCTGTTAGCGTCTTTCAGTACATAGCGCAAGGAAAACGAACAATGATTATTCTTCTCTCCTTCTTTCTTCGCTTTCCCCACATGTAGAGTAGCCAATCAGACGGGTCCCCTGTTGACGTCCCTATCTTTTCTCCTTGTTTATCTCTCTCTCTCTCTCTCTGTCTGTCGAGTTAACCCAATGAATGGATCAACCACTCTAATCTGAAGGTATAACCTTTTCTTTACAATATCATCATCATGTACTTCGTAGGTTTCTCTGCGTCTCATCGAACTCGCCACATTGATGTGATATTATAGCATCGCACCGAAAGCAGCACAGCCTTTGCCTAAAATGAAAGATCAATGAACATAATTTTCTGTATGAGGTATAGTCTTGACATAATTGCTAGATTTTTTTTTTTTGTAGTTAGGAAGAACGGACAAACTTTCCGATAGAGAAGATATTGTTATAAAGTCATATCCAACTTTCACCTTTCACGGAGTTTAAATAAACCTTTTCCGCTTTGGTCGTGTTAAAGTAACGAAGGGCCAATGTACAATATATGCAAATAATTAAAAGTATATACTCAGAGAAAGCTGAGCAAATCGATAGCCATTCATGATGCGAACAGGTAGACGTGCGAAACACGGACACAAGTATAACGGCATTTGTCTTGTTCTTGGCCTTCTACACGTATATCGTTATTCCGCCCTCCTGCCTTTCCGTACCCTTAATCACAGTATTTATGGAATTTATGGAATTAAATTAGAGTGATCTTAGCAGCGAGTGTACGGCGCAGTTGCAGTTTAATACGTGGTACACGAATAAGTATTACCTACAGAGCCCTGCATGGCAACACACGTGGCGTAAAGGCTCTCTGCTGGCAGATGGCCGTCACCAGTTGATCTTTTATAGGTTATTGAAAGATATAGTTGATCATTGATAGATAGTACAGGTAAAAGATTATTTAGCTGGCGGGGAATGTGCACAATAGTGACCTGCTGTTTTTTTAAATATTGTTTGATATGCTTTAGGAGGTGATTCATTGTGCAATAAAGCAGGTGATGTCAATGAAGGAGGCCATCCATGCCAGCAGGTGTTGCTACCAATATTTCCGACGTAGACAAGATACTATCTTGGTGCTGTAGATACACATCGATACTTGGTACCAGGATGAAGCAGCCATGAAAACAAAGAACTTTTTATGTAATGCAAATTATTCCGGGCAGCCGCGCACAGTATAGCAAACGTGCGGTAGAAATGGGCCGACGAAATAAACCATCTATACGAAAGTAAGCAAGGAATTATATGCGATGCTTTTCTTGACACAGGCCGTGAAATATCGCTGCCGATACGTGCTTTATTGCCTAAAAAGATGAGGAAATAACTCAGTACGGAACTTTCGAAGCGTTCCGGGGTTCACAATAACGGAAAACTTTAAGACCATTACAGCTTTTCGAGCGGCAGTATCTTAATTCTCTCCGCGTTTCTAGATACGCCACCTGCGCAATGGGTCGTGGCGGTGGATTTGCATGAAAAGGAATTTTGTCCGCAATTATGGCCGACAACTGCTTTACCTGAGCGTCTCTTGCATTATGCATGTGGTTGTCTCTATGTCGACGAAGCTCGAGCCTCCCTCGGCTTTAGCGTCCGTAAATGGTCATTCGTTTTGTCTTCACATCCTACTGGAGAGTCTAGCACGGGTCGTCAGAGCGCGTACAAGAGGCTCTCGATTGTCTTCTCACATCTGCACTTGAGCACCCGACTGTGAAGACGCTGTGCCTTTTCTACAGCACGTGCTCAACTGAACATTTGTCTTGTAGCTTTCCTGTCTGTCTTTTCTTTTACTCACCTCTCCCCCATGTGCAGGGTATAGCTAACCAGATAAAGGCTATACTCCATCTCACAAGCCTTTTGCAGCGCTGCCGAAGGTACAAGGCGTACACAGGCAACATCCTTGCGCTGCGGAATATAGTTTTGGGCGTAACTGTCTAATCAATTGTAACATTACAGTGTTTTGTCTTTGCTTGGTACAGGACGTGTTACAGCGATACGTTACATGTAAGGACATTTGCGCATGCAAGTCGTGCCGCGTATTCAGCAGCCGCTGAGCAAACGACGCTGTGTGGCTGAACAGATCTCGAGGCGCATTCAGCCTTGCTGTTGACTGAGGATTTCTGCAGTTTCAACAGTGTTTCAAATGGCTTGTAAGATGGAGTGCAGTTAATCTCCAGGCTTACCTTCCTTTTCTCTATTTCATCATCATCACCATCGGCCTATTTTGATGTCCACTACAGGACGAAGGTCTAAGCAATAAATTATTGGGTATACCATATAACGTAACAAAGCAAGAGGCACCGTTGTGTTGGGCTTTGGATAAATTTTGCGCACGGGTGTTTGTTTACGCGCCTACAAGGCAAGGTATGCTCCACTCTTTCTTGCGAACCTTGCAGTCCCTTCTGGTTGCGGCCACCATGGCCGGGAGTTGAATCCACGACCTTGTGCTCAGCAGCAGAACGCCATAGGCACTGAGCCACCGCGTCATGCTTCTGGAGTGTGTATTCTGTGGCAGCCTCTCGGGAGAAAGAAGTTAAATCGACAGATCTTTGAAGAACATCATCATCATCATCATCATCATCATCATATCACTATGTCCAATGCGGACGAAGGCCTCTCCTTGCGCTAGCTGATTCCAACTTCCCCCGGCAAATTTCCTAATTTCATCACCCTATACCTAATTTTCTTGCGTCCTCGACTTCGCTTACATTTCATTGGCACGCTTTCTGTAACTCTTATTTACACCGGTTATCTACCCTACGGATTACATCGCCTCCCCAGCTCCATTTATTTCTGGTAATGTCAGCTAGAATATCGGCTATCCCCGCTCGCTCTCTGATCCACCCCGCTCTCTTCCCGTCTCTTAACGTTGCGCCCAACATTCTTCGTTCCATCGCTCTTTGCGTGTTTCTTAACTTGTTTTCGAACTTCTTTGTCAGTCTGCAAGTTTCTACTCCATATGTTAGCACATGTAGAGTGCAATGATTGTACACCTTTCTTTTTAATGATAATGGTAAGCTTCCAGTCAGCATCTGATATAAGATCTTTCGTATGCGCTCCAACCCATTTTAATTCTTATTTAAATTTCCTTCTCAGGATCAAGGTCCCCTGTGAGTAATTGGCCTAGATAAGCGTACTTCTTCACAGACTCTAGAGGCTGATTTGCGATCCTGAACTCTTGTTGCCTTGACAGGCTATTGAACACTATCTTTGTCTTCTGGATCTTAATCTTCAATCCTACTCTTACACTTTCATTGTTGAGGTCCTCAATCATTTGTTATAATTCATCAACGTCCCTAGTGCTGATGAACAGGACGATGTTATCTGCAAACCGAAGGTTGCTGAGATATTCGTCATTGATCTTCACTCCAAAGCCTTCCCAGTTTAATAGCTTGAATACTTCGTCCAAGCGCGCAGTGAATAGCAATGGAGAGATTGTGCCTCCTTGCCTGACCCCTTTCTTGATAGATAATCTTCTACTTTTGTTGTGGAGAGCCATGGTAGCTGTGGAATCGTTGCAGATATTTCCCAAGAGATTCACGTATGCCTTCTGTACTCCTTGATTACGCAATGCCTCTATGACTGCTGGTATCTCTACTGAATCAAATGGCTTTTCGAAGTCTATGAAAGCCATAAAGAGAGGCTGACTGCCCTCCGCAGGTTTCTCGATTACGTGATTGATGACATGGATGTGATCCATTTTTGAATATCCCATCCTGAAGCTAGGCTGTTCTCTTCGCTGATTGAAGTCAAGTACTGCCCTGATTCTACTGGAAATGATCTTGGTGAATATGCTATGAATAGCGAAAGCAAGCTAATGGGCCTATAAGTGCTCAATTATTCAACGTCTCCCTCCTTATGGATTAATATAATGTTAGCATTCTTCCAGCTCTCTGGTACACTTGAAGTCGAGAGGCATTGCGTGTAAAATGCCGCAAGCTTTTCGAAGCATGATATCTCCTCTATCTTTGATTAAGTGTACCTTTATTTCATCTGATCATGCGGCTCTTTCCCTCGTCGTGTCCTGCAATACCCTTCCAACTTCGTCAATATCGTTGTAGGAGCATCTGTACCCTGTTCATCACTACGTCGAATGAAGCTAGCGTGGCTGCTCTGGGTTACAGGTCAGTTTAGAATTCTTCTGATCTTTTTACTATACCATTGAAATATATATATATCAATATATCTTTCCTAGTCTTGTGCGAACATTTCTTCTCACAGATTTCATGCTGCGGTCAGTTTTTACTGATTCCTCAATCTTTCCCGCTTTATAATTTTGAACAACCTTTATTTTCTTCTTGATGCTCAGTTTTGACAGTTCAGCGAATTCTGTCTGACTTCTTCAGTTGGACATTTTCATGCTTTGTCGTTTCCTTATTACGATCTTTGTTACTTGGAAGCGCTTATCTAATGGGTTGCCTTGGTGCCTTGTCTCCAACTTCACTTGCTGCTTCTGAAATCAGTCTAGTTACGATTTCATTCATTACCTCTATGTAATTCATGCATTACCTCTATTGAATATACGTCTTCAATAGTTTTCCCTTCACATTCTTATAGGCTAAATGGCACCTTATGGCTAGGTTCTGGTAATATATATATACCTTTCATATACTGAAAAGAAGAAAATGCACCGGCATGCAACTGCTCATTTAAACTCGTGCTCCTGTAAGCAGCTCCTATGAACATGCTGGAATATTAAGTCTTGTCTGTGAAAGCCCTCATATATGTTACGGAAGACAGAGCTTTTAACGGAAGTGGCATTTCTATTTTATCGCTACCGTTAGGTTATGTAGGTTCGCATGCATGCTCGTGTGCTATCAATACACTTGAAGCCTCTGCACACAAGTCAAAGCAGCGTAACGTATCGCTTGTACATGGCCACACGAGGGAACGTTGTTTTGCTTTCGCACTGTTCAAAACTTTTGCATCGTTTGGCAGCCACAAAAGCTGAAATTGCCGTTGACTGTCTTGCCTATGCCTTCCTCGAACCTTTCTTCCTGCACTCGACGTGTCACGCATAGGCAAGAACATGTCAACGAAAGAAATCCATGAAAGTTCAGAAGCACGTGCAAGACGAGGCCAAACATGCAGCACGCCAGCGAGGGGCGACACGAGGAAACGTCGCTAAGCCTAACGTGTCGGCCAACGCCTGCTTGCTTTTTGTTTTCCCGGTCTCTCCGCCTGAGTGCGCGCGCGCGCGGCCGCATGCGCAGCTCGTAGGAAGGGCGCGGCCGTCTCACGTCACCCCCTATCACGTGTGCTCATACGCCTTTATAGGTGAGCGCGCTGAAGGAAGAGGTGGATAAGATGGGAAAGCGGGCGTTCGCCACGCGGAAAGGGTGTGCGGCACAAAGAAGGCGGCGGCGATTAATCACCGCGTTCCTTTTGTCGCCGCTCGGCGCAGTGAGCCGCACCGCTCGCCCACGCATCGCAAACTCCGCCGGGCGCCAGCGCTGAGGAGCCTTGCGTCAGCGTCGTCCGAGCATGGCCGACGCAGCTCATTAGCCAATCATCGAGAGCGGAGGTTTCAGTCTATGGAAAATACTAGAGGGAGTAGAGTAGAAGGGGATAGTGAGGGAGAGTGGGGAAGGTAGAGTGCTCCTTCGCGAAGCGCCATCGGCACTAAAGGTGCCCATTTCTGCCTCCCGACCCTTACCTTCCTCCTCACTTCTTACCTCGCACCTTACAGAATTTTGTGCAGAGGACGTGTACTGCGTCAACTTTCGGAGATTCTGTAGCCTTTCAAAGTTTCTCAAGTTTTTCTGCGAGTTCGTTTAACGCTGGCGAGCTTAATTAGGAGTCGATACTGCGGTCGGGAAGCCGCACGCTCCACGGAGAACAGGTCACGACGGCATTCCACGCACGACTGATCATCACGGCCTGATAATAACGGACTGAAGCGTCTTCTAAAAGGTTCAACAACTGTGTTAGTACCAAGCGCGTTAGGGAAACAGACTTTCAATTGAGTGCAGTCGAATTCAGCGCATAGGCGCTTCTAATGGTGCGCAATGTAACGCGGGGTACTTTATTTTATTTACGACATGTGTCACTGCCGTGGGGGGTCGTCTCAGGCGCTTTTACTATGACTCTCTCTCTTTATAACTGCTTTTGGCTCTTTAGCATTTATCATAGTGAAGCAAACTACAGAAAAAGTGAAGGCGCAAATTAAAAGAAACATAATACCGTTTTTATACCGCCCCCTCCCCCTTGTATTTTAGATCGTTTAACGATATTCTCCAGTTGTTTCTTCTGGGAAGTGTGAGAATGCCATAAATAAGAACTTGCACAAACACCAACCTTATAGCCATAAAAGACCAGCAGCAAGGCAGAGCACGGTTTCACAATGAGCCTCTTACGGTTCAAAGAGCTGAATCATCCTCACTCAGTGCTCTTAATGACCGCGGTGAGGTATGACGCGTCTTTGCCGTGGCATACTTGAAGTGCAACCTCCAAACGGTCGTCGAGTGAACTTTGCAAAGCCTGTCTAATCTGTGGTCCTGCACCCAACTGTCGCAGCCTCCGACGCAGTGTGGCTGGCAGTAAGGTTGCCCTGACGGCATCTCGCCACTCCTTGCCGTGTCCTAGAAACAACAACCGCTCCCGCCTTGATAAGGGCGTCTGCCCTCCTCCCCGCCACGTCTGCTCCTCTCTCACCAGGCTGTGGCAGCGTGGTCCCCGCCGTTGCGGCCGACGACGCTGCCGTCACCGCCTTTATGCCCAAGCCTGAACCGATCAGTGCGTAGGACCCGGGCGCAGGGCCGACGTAGAAGGATGAGTACGCCTCAAGAAGCGCCAAGTTTTTCAGGCTGAGCAGACGCTTTCAGGCCGGCGGTTCCCGTCTCTCGGTCGCTAATAGCGCCAGCGCGCTCGCGCTCATCGACAGCAGTCTTGGGCCAGAGCCCACGCGCGACCGCAGTGCTGCCTAATGGTGCGGTGGCGGTGCGAAAGAAAACCGGTGCGGCGGAGAGAGAGAGAGAGAGAGAGAGGTGAAAAGAGTACAGCGCGTAAGACGGGCACCCAAGGGAGGCAGCAGCGGCGTCTCTGTTGCCACGGCGGCTGCGCGCGCAAGACGCTCGGGGGGAAGAAGGAGTCCTCCCGTCATCTTCGCCCCCGGCGGCTGCCAGCCAAAGTTTCTTCCCCTCCAGCGGTCCTCCTCATTTTCCCGACGAACGCGGCCCAAACTTTCGTAGGCCTAATCGAAACTTTAATCACCCGCGCGGCTGCTGGTCCGTGGCAGTAATTGATAGGGCTCCCTTCTCGGCGCGCGGGATGTGCGGCGAAGGACGCCCGCGTACACGTCTTCTCGGCGAATGATTTCCCCGTCTTCTTTTGTTCGTGCATACGTTTCCCGGCAACGCGAACTCGACGAAGGTTCGAGAAGCGCCTCGCTGATTAACGATTCCTGGATACAAAGAGGCGCCGTGCTCGGCGCTCTTTGGGGCGCGCGGAGAGGCGCGCTTTTCAAGTCGCCAACTCTCCGCGTCCGCGGGGAAGCGAAGCCGCAGCGCAGCTCGAGGGTGAAATCTGCCGGTCGAGCCTCATCAGTGGGACGGTTAGACGGCAGCTTCGGCTGCGCATTCGAGGCGAAGCAAGGCCTGTACGGCAACTCGTGAACGGGGAAAATAAGCGCAACGGAGGTCGCATGTATACACGTAGGCGCACATATGTGCTTGAGCCACATGTGTGCTCGTGTGTGCTTGTGTCAGCGCCCTATACGTGCATCGTACCTTGTCTTCTGCGAGGCACGCGAACAGTGCAGGGCACACTTGAAGTGCCTCTGTCTGTAAGGTCTTTCGACCAGCCACGAAAAATGTTTCCAGTAACAGCTCGTATAATGCGAAGCAGTGGCGTCATACCTGGCGCAAATTACTATATATGAACCGTAGGCATACTTTGTCTCGTACATCGGTAGCGAATTCGCACGTGCGCGCGAGCAATTTGCTTTCGGGATGGGCGAAAACTTCGTCAATGCCGACTCTGCAAAATGACGTCCATGCTTCTATGGCGGTATGCACGCTCCACGGTGGACGAGAAGAAGAGATGCGTGGCTTCTTGTTATTTCTTTTCCCTGCCCTGCCTTTCGCTTCTAACCACTGGCTTCCTTTGAAGCAGTCCTGCTTTATAGTACGACTCTACAGAGTGGGGTATAAGCTAATTATAGCTCTGCAGGTGCAGTATTCTCGCGTTTGGAGCATCGGCGGGAGCAAAATATCATGCGGAGCAAAAGCTTGAGCACATTTCTTTTTCTTTTTTTTTAAATGTGGTATAGACTAGAGTAAGCATTCGCAAATGCGCGCAGAGGACACGTCTGTACAGAATAAGAAAACTTCCTTAATTGCGGAGGTGGCGCTTCAGGTGGTGAAGGGCGGAAACACGGCAATTTCGTCCTTGAATTCCAATCCTACCTTTCCCATTTTACCACTGGCGTTATTTAAGCTCTTTGACATCCATGTTGGCGTATGCGGGATATCTGCAGAGCGCGGCTAAAAAAAATAAAAGCAACTATAGCTGCGTGACCGCACTCTCCAGGCAGGCTATATTTTTCTCTGCTATCGGCGGAGTAGCTGAAGAAACCACCGTTCTGCGGGACCGGAGTTCGAATCCAATCCAAGCAAAGCTCATTTTTCTCAGCGAGGGTTGTCATAGGCTCACTCTCCTCGGATGGTTTTGACGTCCATCGCTAGCGCCTTTGTCCGCTGTTGCATCCATCGGGAAAATCCTTAACTTATTTGCTAGATGTTTACGAAGAAATAAAGAAAAACCTGATTGGTCTAAAAGTCGCTGCGTTTCCAAATTCGGTCCCTTTACGCTGCAGTGTAAGCTTTGTTTGTCGACAAAGGATCCAGTAGACCAAATCGCATGCTGCCAAAATCTATGACGCCTCAGATTTAGCATAAGAATTTCGCCAACAGAGTTTCGCTTCTGCGCATTTTTTGTAGTTCACCAAAAAGTCGTTCACGGTAATAAGCTTGGCATTTTCCTTATTACAGAAGTATAAGTTAATGTTCCCGATCTAGCAACTAATATTTATGCTTAGTGTCCGTATAGAAACGCTCTAAATCACACGCTGCTTTCACAGTTCGCCCCTACGTTTCGTACGCCGAGTTGCTTATGAGTACATTCTCGAAACTAACAGCAGAGGCCGCAACTATCCAAGGGATGTCAAGCCTTGCGAGTCACGTGTCATGGTTTACGTAGAAGGCAGAAGCGATTTGGACGAGAACTGCGAGAAAATTGCCGTTTCGCCCCACTCGGCTCTTGTGGCCGGGCGGAAAACGTCGACGCCTCGCCAGCATCAGCCGCGGTCACCGAGACTGCCGCCGTCTCCCAAGCGCAATTCGTGGGCCCCCGGCGAATCTCGCCAAAGAACGACCGATGATGATCTAAGAAAGAGGGGAGCAACACGAAAAGAAATAACTGTGGGTACAAGCGAGGCGACCGCATAGAGGTTGTGATGGCTCAAGCTGCGATTGGAGGAGGGACCCCTTACAACCGTCGAGAGAGATACGCTTTACGACGAGTCAAAGAGCGACGTCGTAAACAGCGGCCATTTGCGGCCCATTTCGGAACGGCGCTCACCGAAGCCCCGGTCGCTGCCCCGCGGCGCAGAGAAGCGTTGCGGAGGAGCCAACTATGCAAGCGCAGCTTGTTTACTTTTTTGCGTTTGTGTGTGTCAATGCGTTGTAGGTGTGTGCGTATGGAGTTCTTTGTTCTTTCTTTCACGCATTCTTGCTTTACCTTATGATCTTCTACTGGGTGACTGGGCAACTGAAGGTGAGCTAGTCGGCGAGAGCGAACAGCGGTGTTCGCGTCACCCTAGCGGGTGCAATCACTATTGCTCGAATGGGCCCGCCTTGTCATATCTCTTGAAAAGATGTTCTACCTCCTCACGGCGTATCTTGGGCACGTGTACCTGTACAACCTTGCACATGTAGACTGAGTATTCCGGAATATATCGCGTCTAACTGACGTTACGTGTAGGCGGGGATGCTCGGCGAGTTTTGCGGAGATAACAATAAGCGTTTTTCGAGTAGCAAGCGGCGCTATCTGCACCTAGTGATATTGGGAAGTGGACTGGCAAAGAGAGGCCAAGGAGGTTTCGGCGCGGTGGGTCTGCCTTTAATGTAAACACTGGCACAGTGATCAAGCGACTTCAAGTAGGAAAGGAACAGAACAGATAAAGCTGCGTTCAGAATATATTTCCGCGCACGGTTACTCAGCTACGCCGAATATGCGCTTGTGCACCACTGATCTACAGTTGGTGCATTCCAGCGACAAAATACTCGATTTTTATTTTAAGCGAGTACGGAAATTGGCATTAAGAGCGAACGCTGAAAGCTGGTTCAAATGCGGGAAGTAATCGAGTTGCCACGCGAGTAATAAATTTATGTCAAATCTTTTTTGAAGCATCATCCACGCTGAAGAAAAAATTTTCCGATATATTTACGCAACCGTGCCCTAATCTCGGATGAACAGGTTGGCCATTAAAGTTACACCAGGCCAAATGTTGCCGGTACCAATCGTTATAATGACGTGGTTATCGTGCATTTTAGTGGTCGCGTCGACGGCAGGTGACTGCTCGTTCAAAATGGCCTGCAAATAAATCTATCACGTGCGTGGCACCTGAATTATCAGTTCTCATCCACAGGCACTCGTGCCAACGTGACTAAGGTCCGAAGAAAGAAGTCCCGTAATAGACCACGCCGAGGAGCGCGCGGTATAACGTGAGAAACGCACGTAATGGCATAAACACGATGTGCGAAAGAAGCCCGTACGGGCCACAGAGCGCTGCCTCGTGGCCTTTCATTCGAGTTGTGCTTTACGTAGGTCCACATGGCCACGCACCTGATAATCTCGATATAAGCGCGCACTTGCTCAGTGCTTCTCTGGGCGAGCGATACGAGTTGCCCGCGCATGATTGCTATTCCTTACTTTTGCGTGAACGCGCGCACACGCACGCCACGGGACCACGTGACGATGAGAGAGAAGGAAAGCAGCGCGCACGTTGTCGAAACGCGTGCGCCCCGGCTCGTGGTGGCGCACGGCTCGATTCGCGGACACGTTGCGCGCGCGCGCGCCCACCGCCAACAGACGAAGCTAGCAGACGACGCTCGTTGGAACAGAAGGAGCCCGCGTCTTTTCTCAGCCTCACTCTTTCTCGCCTCTCGCTCGATGGCAGCGTTTAGTTACGCGTTCGGGCTCAAAGGCACGTTGCCGCCTCACCTCTTTAAGAACGGGCGCGGGCGGTTTCGGACTAAACGTCTATGGCGTCGCTGCGTGAGTCGCGCATGCAGACAATTCGAAGGCAAACAAGCTCTCTCTCCCTCTCCTTTCGGCGTGGCGACCAGGCGGCACGACACAATGCCGCCTGGCCCGCTAAATGCGTCTTGTGTCGCTTTGCTGAAACGCAGCTAGGAGCACACCGGATCACCGCGTATATACGTGCGTACCAGAATACGCGCGCAATTGTGGAGCCTGCGATTGAAGCAGCGGCGTAAGCGGCGCCGTCTCTCTGTCTCTCTCTCTCTCCCTCCATTTTTCTTTATCCCGCTCTCGTTCCGCGAGGTGTCCACGTCTTTCGAGGGCGAACGAGACGTCCATTCATGGCGGCAGACTTGCGGCGCGCGTTTGAGGCGTCTGTGCACATACCGGTGAGAGCAAAGAAAGCGAAAGTCGTATATATAGCGATTAGCGGCCGTGTATTGTGCGCGCACAGAATACCTAGTGTAGGCACCTGACGCGCAGAAGCGAGTAAATAGCCCCTGCCCCTGGCAGCAGCGGCTTGCGACATGGCGACCGTCGCTTAGTGCAAGGAAGACAAAGACGAGCAACGAGGGCGTGGAAAACCATTTCGTTTTCTTCTGGCCGCCCACGCGTTCGTGATATTGGAGTGAATAGGCGGACTTGTATGCGACCGTCGGTAATGAAATTTAGCGCGGGTCGTAGAATGTTCTTTTTCACTGTGCTGCAGGCGTGCTTTCGTTTTTTGATGCGTGTAGTGCCACTGTCCTGAATATAATGTTCAGCGACAGTCCCTGGCATCTGTTCTAGCGCGCCTTGACAGGAGACCATTGTCCCTCGACACGATTTTCACATGCCGCCGACAGAAGATATCGCAGGTGAAGGCGACAAAGGGACTACTTCGGTTTTTGAAAGAGACGGGATTGACAAGCGGCTGTGAGAGTGACGTCGCGTACCATGCCAGATTGATGGACTCCAACAGACGATGTGTGTGTGCTGTGCTATGTGCTCTCTCTCCCTCTCCCACTTCCCCATCTTTAATCTCCCCCATCCCTCTCCCATGTGTAGGGTAGCAAACCGGTTAAGCCAAACTGGTTAACCTCCCTACCTTTCCTTCTCCACTTTTTCCTTCCTTCCTTCCTTGATGCGTGTGTGTGTGGCAGTGATAATTTCCAATGCCATTATGTAATCGTCACCGCCACCGCCTTGTCGTTAATCACACCCGCGCTCACATCACATTCAATTGGACATCGCAGTCAGATTTACACCACGAAGCTATCGCTGACTTCGGTAATATATATCTCAATGGCGTCGGCCCATTTTCTTCTTTTTTTGCCTAATTAATGTGACGGCCACAGGCTAGTATGTGATGCTGCGTGTCTTGAATACAATCAGCCGTCTGAATACAGAAAAAAAAGGCTCTAATGCGTCAGGCTATGCCTGTTCGCTATAATCGGGCTTCATCGGAGCTGTTTTTTGGAGAGCTCCACACAGTGAAAGACGCATGCCAGACACATGTGAGAGCTTCTTATCCATCTATCCTATTATCTATATCGTGAGCGTCAAATGTAAACGCAGGAGCTGCGACTTTGTATTCTAAGCAGCCCTGACGCATGCCTCGTTTTCGTGTTCCTGCGCAAACGACGCGACCATATGCAGCACCATTGCAACCGCGTCGTCGAAGCCGCTCAACGCTGCGTGGAACGAACACCCATTCCGGCGAAGGGGATCGACCGGTGCAACTTTCGGCAAGCTCGAAACGACAAGGTATATATACATTCTAGAGGATCTCGCCGCGGCGTCCTCTTGAGGGCGAGTGGGAAGAAGGAATCATCGCGTACGCTGCCGCCATCCTGGAGCCCATCTCTAATATACGAGACAGGCAGGCCGCGGGCGGTGCGTGTGTGTGTGTGCCGCTTAGGGTTCGAGAGCACCGACTCGTTCGGGGTTTCCTACGCGTGTGCGTGCGTGCGAACCACCCTGCCGTCCAGGCGCATCCCCGACGGCCTCGGAGTGCACAGCCTTACGGGGCGCCCCGGCGGAGATCTCCCAGCGTTTCCTCGCTGATGTACGTTCCCAATCTTTTGCTTGTCACCGTTTTCTTGCCACTCGCACCGACGCTCGCTCGGCGTCGGCGCGCTCCCGAAGGCGGCCGCGAAGAAGACGAGACGATCGTCCTTGTCGACCGAAGGAATGCCCGCATCGGATGCCCCGACACGCCGGGACGGTGACGACTGAGTGAAGACCTATAAACGCCCGCGGCCGTAAAAGGCACGGCGGTGAAGCGCCGCATTATAAATACCGCCACCCTCCTCTTCCCCTCCTCCCCATCCGCCACCGCCCCGAACCAAGAGCAGGAGCAGCTTTGCGCCGATGGAACCGGAGGGTCGGAGAGCGTGTTTCGATGCGGCGTACATGCGGGCGACTGGCTCGAGTCGGATCCGCCGCTGGGCGTTCTCCTTCGGCTCGAGTCGGCGGCTCACTCGTCGTCACCGTCCGCGGATGCGATAAATCAGCGGGTCCTGAAAGAGACGCTGCCGCCGCTGAGTGGTGCGGCACCGGCGGTGCGAAGAAGAAGAAAACGGAGCCGCCGCAGCGAGACGGACAAGCCGCTGCGCCGCCAGCGCAGTTGGCCCGGCCGATGTGCCGTACGAAGTGCACGAAGGGCTGTAAAAGCGGCGTCCGATGCCGCTGCTACTCTTCCTGCTGCCGCAACCGGAGGCGAGATGAGAAGGCGAGCGAGAGAGTCGGCAGAGCAGAGGCTCTCGTGTACAGGAGCCAGCGATGGTCTTGACGCCTGCGCCGTTCTCTTCAAGTTATACGCGGCCTTGCCGTAACTAAAATGCTATTGTAGCCCTCTACACCGTAATCTGGTACTGCAGTACACTCTGTGGCTGGGGCGAACCCACCAGAAGTCCGATAGTGCAAAACTATGAAAAGCATGTCCCTACACTGCGCGTGTCCCTCCATGTCAGCGCACGGCGTGCGCTTATAGTATTGACCGCAGTTTCGAACCCAATCTCCGCGCTCTCTCCAGTGTCAAAGAAGGCCTTGCAGCTTCCGCTGGTGTGACATGACAATGAGCGAGCGCCTTCTTTCGACGTGCACCGAGGTCCGATGCTTGAACGCGGGTTCCCACCTACGGCAGCGAGAGAGAACAAAAGCAAAGACAGGCAAATTGACAAGATGGTATCTCCGGTTGGCTACCCCGTAGTGGGTAAGAGGAAAAGGGCTATGAAAGAAAGAGGGAGATGAAAAGAACTGTACAATATATGAACGAACAATAGAAAAATGCGTAGGCACTACAGCACAGTCTATGATCCAAGCACCGCATCATCGCAAAGCGTCAGTGTCAGACACAACGTCGCACAATTCACAGTGTCACGGAGTCACAATATGCTGCACAATCTGGTCTTTCTTAAGCAATACAGAAGCGCCTTCATAGCTGCTCGCGCTCATGTCCATGTAGGCCAGTGTATCAAGGATTTTGGTCAGTACGCACGGCGAGAGAGACAAACACTCTGAACCAGTGGCGGAGATTGTCAGTGTCCAACGTCCACATAGAAATATACAGTTCGATTCTCTAATATTCGCTAAGCGGTGCTGTTTGAACTTACGTTATTTAATCACTGTCGGCTGCAGCGCGGAGTCACCTGGACTCAACATCCCGGTGGCCTCAACGAGGTCTGTGCCAGCTGAAATCTGCACTCAGCGCGTGATATCATTTTCGTTGTGCTGCGAACGCTCGTGTTCTTCCTCTGTAACGTGTCCAGACGTAAAACGAAATCATTTGGCTTCTAATGTACTTCAAAACTGCCATTGCAATTCACAGTCGTAAAACTGCGACACTTCAGGGTGAAGAAAAGACACTTGCATCCTACACTGACACGTGGATAATGGTAATCAGCCATATGTCCGAATAATCGCTTTCGAGTAGAAATTGCGAGGGTTTACCCATCAAGAATGTACTGTTATTTTCTTCTGCGGACTTATTTCTGCGTATGCTTCTGTGGCATGATAATTCTGGTACTCACACTTTCTTTTTTTTTTAAGCACTTGTTTTTCTTTTCGCTTTGCCCCAGTCTCAGCCTTTTTCCGTGATTTGAATGTTCTTCAGCCAAGAATGACTGTTCCTACTAGATTTCCGTATACAATTGTTGCAATTTAAGTTCCTCGTGTGGGCGTCATATGGGCGACTGCAGCGACTCCATTTCGTTTTCGCTGCTCGCTTAGCTTACATTATGTAGTCACTAGGCTTGCTGTCACGCGCATGTGACATAGCACCTTTGGATGAATTCTTGGTTATATGCTGACCACGCTGCACTGGCTTGTCACGCGCGCACACCAAAGTGCAGTAGGTGCACGTGCCAAAATAACAGGCGTCCGACACAGGGATCACGTGCCATACGCATTTTACTTCACATTCATTTTGGAGCCTGTTATTTCACTAAGACGCAAGTTGTATGCCTACGTTATCTTGAATCATGGGCAAGGAAAAATGCCTGAGATAAATGACGGTCAGCGAATAGAAACACAGAGTTCTACAAGCGTTAATTGACCGCTTGTCCAGAGGCTTGTGCCTTGTCTTCCCGCTACAAAAGAATTGCGATTTTCTCTCATAAACGAAGTACGGGATTACACCGCCCCAACTTTATCTTCTGGAAAGAAGAATGACACCTGATACTTCCTGAAATGCGTGGGAGGGGGGAGATAGTTGGTGCAAGGGAAAGAGAACCTTCAAGTTTTCTCTCCACTATATGGCAGTAGAAACAGCAGTAGAAACGTTCCTTGTGGCAGGAACAAGAACTACCTTTCTTATCTCTTCTTTTTTTTTTTCGGTGAAGAGCGAACGTTGCATGAAGGCCCATAAATAAGGATATATTAACATTGGCTCTATTGATGTTAAAATACATCAACAACTACGCTAATGCGCTACATAGTCAATTTACTGCTCTCTTGAAGTCTACAAAAGCTTTAATAGCATGTGTAACGTGTGTGGACTATAATTTCTAAATATAAACCCGCGAAGAAGCAGGCGTACCTTGACGTGGCGTTAGTGTATGGTACGTGGCGCCCTCAAGTGTGGGGTAAGAGAAAGTACCGACCCCAAGCTGGTAGAGCCTGCAGCGCACGCAAATTGC